>NW_024582674.1:129337-160996 GCF_018398535.1 Haplochromis burtoni
CAGTATTACAGTATTACAGTATGTTGGATTACTGCTGTAGATGTTTACATGCTTGTACATTTATATATATGCTTTATTCTTTTGAAGGTAAGTTGATCTACAGCATTAGATCGTGTTTCATAAAGATGTTTAAAGTTCTGTGAGATGCATTTAACAAAGATCAGCCTGTTTAAGGCTCTGACGTCTTTTATATATGACTTCAAACAGTTATGATAACACGTGTTTTTCTCACCCAGCAAAGGAATATTTGCTATACAATTAATCACGGCTTGTGATCAGCATTTTAAGCTTTCAGGTTGAGGCATCAACACAGTAAAGGAACAACATTTGTCTCTTTCATAGACAATTCATCCGTATATAAGCTGTAAGAGATATTTGCCTTTGAGATAAAGAAGATATCAAATGATATGAAATGTAAATACTGAAGCTCAGTGTTTGAAATTTAAGTTTCACTGCTGTCATTTTTTAAAATAAGTACATTTCATTTACTAATACAATGAATGTAACGTTGACCTGTGTCGGCAACCTGAGCAGTGCTTGGTGTTGTAGACCAGAGCTCTAGGCTACATTAAACAGCCGCTCACTCCGGCCTTCACAGCCGGGTCCTTCAAACAGTGCAGCTCCTGAACTGAGACACAGCTACAGCTACTGCACCAGTTATCTGAAGGCAGGATGTGTCCACAGTGCACAATTGTTGATGTGAAAGAAAAACCTCCTCACATCTGTCACCATCCAGCTGAGTCCCTGAAGGCTCAGTCGTTTTGTTCTTCTGCTTGCAGACGTCATGGGTGCTTCTGACTCTCGACAGTGTGAAGTTGTCTTTAGCAATTACAGCAAGAACTACTCGCTGCGCAACCCCAGGTGACTCCTTACTCAAACACAATCACTCACATTTCATTTTTTCTGCTGGTTAGTTCAAAGTGCTTCACAGATCATTGACATGCTGTTAATAACAGAACTATTAAGCAGATTAAAAATAGAGACATGAACGACATGAAATTAATTAAAAGGTAAAAACATCATAAAAAATGTAGAACAGAGTGTGAATGACTAACAAAGACGAATATAAAGCATGTTAGGGGTGTTCATCGTTCGCCTTGGAGCAGCTTTCACAGCAGAAACGTCTTCATGCAGCTCTCAGTTTCTCATTACACACACTCACCTGTGCAAAACACACTGCAGCAATCAAAACTTTTGTCCTATTTGTCAGGAAAACTCAGTCAATCACTTCATCTCTGATCACTGAATTCAGATCCTTTCATTACATTTTTGAGGCTTTTATCAAAACTTTTCTGACTTTGGAAAAATATTGGCCTCGTGTAGAAGTGTGACACAAAAATAAAAATCGAATTACTGCTTGTTTTACCTAAAACGCTTCTTAGAACGTGTTTATTTTAAAGGCAAATTCACTGCTGTTCATGTGTTGCTATGTTTGCTCTTTCATACACGTCTGAATAACGTTTGAAGTGATTTGATTGAAATGCAAACAGTGCTGAGGAAAGTGAGAGAGCTGTGCTGTTCAGATGAGAAGCATACTGAGAAATATGTTGATGCACATATTTCACACAATGAATTATGACTGATGTGAGAACTGCATTAAGAGCAGTGAGAATGACAAACTGTGAGTGGTGTTTAGGGCGGGGCTCTGGAATAACTGTTTGCCACGGTTGCACTGGTGCACCTACATTTTTTTTCTTCGACGCACCGGCACAAAAGTTTGGAGCACTCCGATTTTTCAACCGCACCGCTTCACACCGCAGTTTCACATGTGCACTTTTGGGGGGGAATTGCTAACCATACAGACAATATTCATTTGTAAATGATTAACTAACGATCGTGTGCTTGTGCTTAAAGTGCGTTGGCATTCTGGTAATATTGTAGACAATGTTAAACTTAATCATCACATCGGCCTCTGACGACCTGTTTGCTGCTGCACAGCTGCTGAAAGGCTGTGGGGAGAGGGGACACCTGGGCATTTACTCTTATTATCATGATTCTGATGCGTCGGGTCTGCGCTCTGTGTTTACATATTTGTGTGGAATCTGCTCTCATTTGTATCTGTTGTTGACCACACGGAGACTTTTTGTTTTTTTGTTACTCGAACAGTTGGTCGCACCGGTGCGACCTAAGATTTTTTTTAGTCGCACCATTGAAAATGCGATCAAATTGGCCGCGCTGTAGAGCGCTGGTGTAGGGATCTGCATTTTTAAATGTTGCCTGAAACTGGAATTTTATGCAAATTGGGAATGGTTGAGGAAAAATGTTATTTGGATATATGGAATTTGCTGATTCAAGATGGAATCACTTGGCACTTGTTTAGTGAGCAGAACTGAGCTTCCAGAGCAAATTTACCCACGAGAGTGAGAATCTGCTGGAAGCTCACAGAGCCTGCCCTGCTGCATGTGCAACAGTTTCTCTGTGCTTGGCTGCTGAGTTCTTCACTCGTGTGTTGTTTAATTTGAATTTGAGGAATGAAAAGAAGAATTTCAATGTGGCACTTCCCATGAATGCCTGTACGAACAAAAGGACTTTTACATTGGCTCCCATTTAATTTTAGGATTCAAAACTCTTGTGCCTACATACACACCACTAAATGGACAAGCTACACAAAGACACGTACATAATGTACTGCTGCTAACATGGGACCGGGTGTGTGCTGAACAGGGCGTGGACACAGATGTAGGACTCAACAGACGGATTAAATTCTAAATCCAGGCGTTTAATTTCTCTGCATCTGAGACCACAGTTGCAGGTCCCGACACTCACACAGGGTGTGGACCCAGATGCAGGAGTTGACAGACTTGTTTCAAAATCACAGAGTTTATTGTGTTTATTGTGTTTATTGTGACAAAAAAGGTAATACAACACACAACGAGGGAGGACGTGAAAAAAGAACAGGGGGGGCACACAATATATACACAGGAGGAAATCAGAGCAGAATAAATACGCCTGGGAAGACAGCTGAACAGAATCTACTCGTCGAGATAGGGACACACAGGTGAACACCACACACACAAAGCAGGAAGTAACGTATGCTTCTCATTTTATTTTGATAGACAAGGAGGCTGAGACCAGACAAACACATGTGAGTTTGACGCAGAGACCGGACATAACTGGGACAAAACACAGAGAAATGATTAAGGATAAACACTGTAACCTGGACTAAAGATGTAAGAGCTGACAAGGCAGGAGATGCAGATAACCACGGAGACACAGAGAGACAGGACAGACACGGGGACACAACTGGTAAAGCACAAATAGAGATGAGAGACTAGAACTAGACTAGACAAAAAGTAGAAACCAATATATTCACCAGGAAAGCAGTAATTATAAATATAAAACTACAAGGCTCTGGCAAATGCAGAGCTAGAACATGTACTTCTTAAATATCTATATCAGTATATAGAGACTAAGAGAAGAGATGTGCAGTTATAACAACTTCTACTGTTATAACTGCGCATTACTTCTCTCAGCTTATATATACACTAACTTATTGGAAGTTACATGTCTACTTTTTAATGCACAGATACAACACACAATCTGCACTTTTCCAGTTATTCTAAATATTCTTAACTATTTAAACATCTTTCAGTATTCTGCTCTGATTGCACACTACAACCTGGGTTTGCCACTTATCTGTACTCTAATTTTAATAACTGTACAGTACTCTGATTTGGTAACTATTGTCCATGATGTAAATATGTAAAAATTGTGTTTCTGTGTGTATTTGTGGGGGTTTTGCTGCTGTTATGACCAAATTTCCTCTTGTGGGACAATTAAAGGATTTTTCTGTTCTAAATGTAAATCATAAGTCCAAAGGCAAAACTCATGACTCAGAATACTGGGTCAAAGTCCCAGGACCATGACAGCTCCAGGCTCAGAAGTTGTTAGTTGTTCCTTGTTTGAGCTCAAAGACCTTTCAGTCTGGAGCAGTTGGTGGATCAGCTCCCAGGTTCTACAGTCCTTGTGTCAAATTCAATTCAGTTCAATTCAATTTTATTCAATTCAATTTCATTTATATAGGACCAAATCACAACAACAATTGCCTCAAGGCACTTTATTTTGTACAGTATATCCTATAATAATAGATACAGAGAAAAACCCAACAATCAACAAACTCCCTAAAAGTAAGCACTTTGGCGAACCAGGCTCAGGGAGGGGCGGGGCCATCTGCTGCGACCGGTTGGGGTGAGAGAAGGTAGACAGGATAAAGACATGCTGTGGAAGAGAGACAGAGGTTAATAACAAGGATGATTCAGTGCAGAGAGGTCTGTTAACACATAGGGATGATCTGATATCGTCGTGTTGGTGTTGTTCCCACATCATCATGAAAATGTTGTTCCAGGTTCAACATTGCAAGTGACCAATCACATTGTTGTGACGTTATTCTTTTGCGCGCCAAGCCATTCGTGCATTTATGAAATTCCAATGTTGCAAGGACAATATCAATTCTGCTTACGTTTATTAAAGGGTCAGGGTCCGTTGATCGGCGGACAGAGGCGGTTTCTCGCAGCTTAAGTACAGTTTTTTGTTTTACGGGTTTTTCCCGAAGTCGCAAAAGTATGACGTCACAACATTCTGATTGGTCCACTTGCAATGTTGATCCTGGACAACATTTAGTATGATGATCTGGGAACAACACCAACACGAGATATCAGATCGTGCTAACATCATTCATTGATGCGACCAGGATCCCTGGGCAGTCATGGACCTGTGTATTATTATTATGTATTTTTGGTGTCGTTTCCCCTTCTCTGTGTGTGTACATATGTGTTTCTCTGTGCTGTGTTAGTCTGTGTCCCACTCATATGTTCAGGCGAGGTATGGGTGTGTATGTCTGCGGGTGTGCCTGGAGGATGGAGCTCGGCCACCTGCAGGCCTGAGGGGTGTGGCCCTGCGGAGGGACTGGCCACACCCGAAGCCACACACCTGCCGCTGATCAGGGCTCGTCGGGGGAGCTACTTAGGAGAGTCTTGGAGCTCCCACCGACGCGGGATCATTGAGTTATCGTACCAAGTCAGTGTGTGTTAGCGTAGGTCTGTGCTGTGCGTATATGCCCGCCGAGGGTTAGTGTTGACGGCTGTGTCTCTGGTTTCCCTACAGGAGGAGGAGTGTCTGGAGAGGCAGCACGCACAGGGGTGCGGAAACACAACAGCGGGGAGCACGAGCACAGATATCGGAGGGAAGCACGCACACGGGGTTCGAGGGAGCAACGGGGAGTTATTGTATTTACAGCCTTTTCACTGTAAATAAAGAGCACTGTTTGCATCGCAGAGTCTGCGTTTTGGGTCCTCCTTTCCCCACATCCCCACGGTCTGCCAGCCAGCCCGTGACAGAATGATCCCGCCAAACACCATGGACCCAGCAAACTCAGGAGTTGCCACGGAGGAGAGATCGCTCGCGCAGCTATGGGATTACTGCCGGGGCGTAATCCAGGCTGTAGACCCACACAAGAGACATGTACAGGTGGTGTTCTTTGACAATTATCTCTCATCCCTACCTTCACCATGAACTGTTTGGACATTAACAACCTTAAGCTATTGGTCACTATTTTACGAGAGAGCTCTAGTTTTGAATTATTCGGCTTGGGCAGTCCGAGCAAGGAAGGTTCGGCTGCTCACCTAGAGGCTCTAGCCGCTTGGTTTTTCGCGCATCGGCGGAGGGCTTTCCCGTCGATGCTTGCGGCACAATTGTTTGATCCTCCATTACAGAAGGGATGTCGCACTTGCCATCATCACCCCATTACACCTCAACCCACTCCTGCGGTTTCAGTCCGGTCAGCTGGCAACGGACCAACAGCGCCCATCACCGCAGTGAGTAAACCCGACTCATTTGTTTCTATTAATCCTGTCATTGAAAATCAAAACACAGATGAACAGCAGAGGACTGTTTCCGTACACCCGGCCCCGCCTTCACGGAGGAGAAGGCGTCCTCGCAAGCAGCGTTCAGCCACCTCTACACTCACTCCTGTGCTGGTCGAAGGCTCAGGACCAGCGGCTCTGGACGCCACAGTGAGTAAAATGGACTCTGCCGGTGTCGTAAATTCCCTTCCTGTGAACATGGACATAGAGACTATAGCCACTACGGCAATTAACATGGAGAAACTGTAAGAGGTGTAACTGAACTCCCAGTGGGGATTTTTGGACCACCGACGGACGAAGGTGGTCTGAGTGCTAATACTGGGGCAGAATTTTGCATAGACAGCCCTGAGGTAGTTAGCTCAGAGTCGGTGGGGTCAGAAACTGTTTGCTTTACCTCCAAAGACTCAGAAGATGTTCACTCTGAGACTGTGAGCTGGGAGCTAGGGAGTTCACAGCATACAGACCCAGATGACTTTTTGGCTCAGTCTGGCCATATGGAGACAGAGGTTCTCCCCAGGGCTTCCCCAGAGGCCAAACTGGAGGCCTCAGTTGCCTCTGGACCCCTGGAATTTGTTGAGCCAGCTGTAACATTCTCATCCTCTCCACCCTTCATAATAGCCATATCACCCTCAACTCAGTCCGCTGCCCAGCTAGTAACGGAGTCTGCTGCCCAGCTGGTGACTGAGTCTTCAGTCCGGTCAGCCTCTCACCTTCGTCCTCAGTTGGAGGTCGATATGCCTGCTGGACCACCTCTGCCATCATTTCACCCGTCTGTCCCTGCATCGCTGTCCAGTCCACCGGGAGCAGCTGCCGCACCATCATCACCTTCTCCCTCTGCAGCTACTTCTCCACCAGAGTCCCATCAGACTGCAGCGACCGCAGCACTCTCGGCTTCGCCATCTGCATCACCTACTCTACCTTCACCTTCCCCACCTGCAGACAACGCATCACCATCTTCACCTCCAGATCGACCGTCAGTAGCTGTAGCGCAGCCGGAGGTGCTCAGGGTGCTCGGAGAGCGGGAGGAGCCCGCACCGCCAGCTGTGGAGCCCTGCGAGCCGGAGCAGGAGCCCGGCGAGCCGGAGAAGCGGCTCAGCGTGGCGGAGCAGGAGCCCAGCGAGCGGGAGGAGCTCGATCTGCCCGAGCCGGAGCTCAGCGAGCGGGAGCCGGAGCTCAGCGAGCGGGAGCCGGAGCTCAGCGAGCGGGAGCCGGAGCTCAGCGAGCGGGAGCCGGAGCTCAGCGAGCGGGAGCCGGAGCTCAGCGAGCGGCAGCCGAAGCTCAGCGAGCGGGAGCCGGAGCTCGCTCTGCCCGAGCCGGAGCTCAGCGGGCGGGAGCAGCTCAGCGAGCCGGAGCAGCTTAGCGAACCACCAGCAGAGGAGCTCGGCGAGCGGAAGGAACAACCGGCGCTGCCAGCCGAGGAGGAGCTCGGCGAGCCGGTGGAGCTCTCGCTGTCAGCCGCCGAGGTGGAGCTCTCGCTGTCAGCAGCCGAGGTGGAGCTCTCGCTGCCAGCAGCCGAGGAGGAGCTCTCGCTGCCAGCAGCCGAGGAGGAGCTCTCGCTGCCAGCAGCCGAGGAGGAGCTCTCGCTGCCAGCAGCCGAGGAGGAGCTCTCGCTGCCAGCAGCCGAGGAGGAGCTCTCGCTGCCAGCAGAGGAGCTCAGCGAGCCTGGTGAGCCCGCGCTGCCACCGGAGGAGCTTGGAGGTCCGGAGGGATCCGCTGAGCCAGAGCTGGAGGTCTGCATGCCGGAGGGGCCGCCACGTCCTGCAGCCCGGCCGCCACGTCCTGCAGCCCGGCCGCCACGTCCTGCAGCCCGGCCGCCACGTCCTGCAGCCCGGCCGCCACGTCCTGCAGCCCGGCCGCCACGTCCTGCAGCCCGGCCGCCACGTCCTGCAGCCCGGCCGCCACGTCCTGCAGCCCGGCCGCCACGTCCTGCAGCCCGGCCGCCACGTCCTGCAGCCCGGCCGCTACGCCCTGCAGCCCGGCCGCTACATCGGGAATCGTGGGTGGTGCTGAGGCGGGAGCAGCAACGCCGCCGCCACCGGACCCGTGGCCGCCCGCCGGAGCAGCAACGCCGCCGCCACCGGACCCGTGGCCGCCCGCCGGAGCAGCAACGCCACCGGACCCGTGGCCGCCCGCCGGAGCAGCAACGCCGCCGCCACCGGACCCGTGGCAGGCCGCCGGAGGAGCAGCGCCGCCGCTACTGGGCCCGGAGCTCGCCACCGGAGGGGCAGCAGTGCCGCCGCCACTGGAGCAGTGGCAGGCCCCCAGAACCGTTTTTCTGCTGTTGCCGGACCCGTGGCCGTCCGCCGGAGCTGCAATGTCGCCACCATTGGACTCGAGGTAGGCCCCCTGAACTCTTTTGTTATGTTGATGGGCCGCCTGAGACTGTTGTGTGGTGTTTTTTCTTTTTGTTGCTCCGCTGCGGGATGCGCGGTCGGACTCTGGGACTGTGACCTTGGGGGGGTTGTTTTCTTTGGTGGTTTTTGCTTGTTTTGGTTCTGCCCTCCGTCCTGGACCTCCCGCCGCCCGCCCTGGGTTGGTTGTACTGTTTTTGGTTTGTTTTTGGGTCGTCGGGTGCCGACCCTTTGAGGGGGGGTACTGTCAGGGTCCTGGGACTGGGCGACCCAGGATCCCTGGGCAGTCATGGACCTGTGTATTATTATTATGTATTTTTGGTGTCGTTTCCCCTTCTCTGTGTGTGTACATATGTGTTTCTCTGTGCTGTGTTAGTCTGTGTCCCACTCATATGTTCAGGCGAGGTATGGGTGTGTATGTCTGCGGGTGTGCCTGGAGGATGGAGCTCGGCCACCTGCAGGCCTGAGGGGTGTGGCCCTGCGGAGGGACTGGCCACACCCGAAGCCACACACCTGCCGCTGATCAGGGCTCGTCGGGGGAGCTACTTAGGAGAGTCTTGGAGCTCCCACCGACGCGGGATCATTGAGTTATCTTACCAAGTCAGTGTGTGTTAGCGTAGGTCTGTGCTGTGCGTATATGCCCGCCGAGGGTTAGTGTTGACGGCTGTGTCTCTGGTTTCCCTACAGGAGGAGGAGTGTCTGGAGAGGCAGCACGCACAGGGGTGCGGAAACACAACAGCGGGGAGCACGAGCACAGATATCGGAGGGAAGCACGCACACGGGGTTCGAGGGAGCAACGGGGAGTTATTGTATTTACAGCCTTTTCACTGTAAATAAAGAGCACTGTTTGCATCGCAGAGTCTGCGTTTTGGGTCCTCCTTTCCCCACATCCCCACGGTCTGCCAGCCAGCGTGACACACATAGTGAGTGAAGAAGAAACACTCAGTGCATCATGGGAATCCCCGGCAGCCTACGTCTATTGCAGCATAACTAAGGGAGGATTCAGGGTCACCTGGTCCAGCCCTAACTATATGCTTTAGCAAAAAGGAAAGTTTGAAGCCTAATCTTGAAAGTAGAGATAGTGTCTGTCTCCTGAATCCAAACTGGAAGCTGGTTCCACAGAAGAGGGGCCTGAAAACTGAAGGCTCTGCCTCCCATTCTACTTTTAAATACTCTAGGAACAACAAGTAGGCCTGCAGAGCGAGAGCGAAGTGCTCTAATAGGGTGATATGGTACTACAAGGTCATTAAGATAAGATGGGGCCTGATTATTTAAGACCTTGTATGTGAGGAGCAGGATTTTGAATTCTGGATTTAACAGGAAGCCAAAACAGGAGAAATCTGCTCTCTCTTTCTAGTCCCTGTCAGGACTCTTGCTGCAGCATTTTGGATCAGCTGAAGGCTTTTCAGGGAGTTTTTAGGACTTCCTGATAATAATGAATTACAGTCGTCCAGCCTGGAAGTAATAAATGCATGAACTAGTTTTTCAGCGTCACTCTGAGACAGGATATTTCTAACTTTAGAGATGTTGCAAATGGAAGAACGCAGTCTTACATATTTGTTTAATATGTGCGTTGAAGGACATGTCCTGGTCAAAAATGACTCCAAGGTTCCTCACAGCGTTACTGGAGGCCAAGGTAATGCCATCCAGAGTAAGAATCTGGTTAGATACCATATTTCTAAGATTTTCAGGGCCGAGTACAATAACCTCAGTTTGATCTGAATTAAGAAGCAGAAAGTTAGCGGCCATCCAGGTCTTTATGTCTTTAAGACATTCCTGCAGTTTAACTAATTGGTGTGTGTTATCTGGCTTCATGGACAGATAGAGCTGGGTGTCATCTGCATAGCAGTGTAAATGTATGCTATGTCTTCTAATGATGCTGCCTAAGGGAAGCATGTATAATGTAAACAGAATTGGTCCTAGCACTGAACCCTGTGGAACTCCATAATTAACCTCAGTGTGTGAAGAGGACTCTCCATTTACATGCACAAACTGGAGTCTATTAGATAGATATGATACAAACCACTGCAGCGCAGTACCTGTAATACCTACAGCATGTTCTAATCGCTCTAATAGGATATTATGGTCGACAGTATCGAACGCTGCACTGAGGTCTAGCAGGACAAGCACAGAGATGAGTCCACTGTCAGAGGCCATAAGAAGATCATTTGTAACCTTCACTAAAGCTGTTTCTGTGCTGTGATGAGCTCTGAAACCTGACTGAAACTCTTCAAATAAACCTCCTGCAGATGATCTGTTAGCTGTTTGACAACTACTCTTTCAAGGATTTTTGATATGAAAGGAAGGTTGGAGATTGGCCTATAATTAGCTAAGACTGCTGGGTCTAGAGATGCTTTTTGAGTAAAGGTTTAACTACAGCCAGCTTGAAGGCCTGTACCACAGGCTGAAGGCCTCTCATCCAAGACACTTCATAAGTTCTAAAACCAAATGGTGGAGGATCAAATGTTTATTTATCCAAATATATCAAAAAGCCAAATACTACTATTTTTTTATAAACATTGTGGGAAATTTGGTAAATCTTTTTGTATATCAGGATGTGATATGGAAAGTGTCGTGTTGGAAGTATTTATACTGCGTGACTGTTAAATGTTTGCTCTGTGCAGTCTTTGTGGCAACCGTAGCCAAACATTTTCTGTTAATCCAAAGTAACCTTGGTACACGCCTGTCTTATGACCGCTGCCCTACATTTCAAAATTGACATATTCATTGAGATGTCTCTTGTTTCTCTGTCCAGAGTGCATTTGGAGAGTGGACAATATGACACTGCCATGCCTTCAACACTGCGCACTTCTGAATATGGCAGCGCTGTGTTCTCTAAGACTGCTGGCGCAGCGCGCGGATGTGTTGGAGTCGTCACCTACGATCTTTACAATGAATCTACAAAGCGAGCTGATAAGAAAATTGCTGGCATGTTCTCTGTTCCTTTCGATTATAACCTGTACTACATCTGGCATGGAATCGGAGTCTTTCCCATCAACACACAATGTAATTCTTGTCTGTTTAACATTATGAAAAACAATGAACAGCGAGGGTTTGTCAGAGGAAGAGCTGAGGGTCCCACTCTTACTTACAGAGATAATGATGTTACCCTTACTTCCGCCATCTCAAACTGTAGTCGAGCGACTATGACAGTGGAAGTGCGCAACCGATAGTAGACAGTCTAATAATGGAGAAAACAGAGTGACGGGTTTTTATTTTGTTCTTTGGTATAACCTTCAGACGATCTTTTGTTTTTAGTGGTTTATCAAGACAAAGAACATCAAAGTGGAAATTAAAATGCATCGACATTAAAACAAGGAGGTCAGTGATATAGAAGCTCACTCAGCACAATACGTCAGAATTCACAACTTATTGTCCAAAAAGTGACAAATATAACTCTGAGCACAGTTTGAGTGAAGACCTATTAGATGAGCATTGTATGTAAGTTTGATTCTATTCAAACCAATAGTGTGGGAGAAGAAGCAGGTCTGGGGTAATCGTGAAACAGAAAACAATCATCAACAATGAAGGAAATTTGGATCTTCTGTATTGTGGAAGTCTGTTCCACAGTTTGGGCCTGACATTAACTGCTAAACAGTGAAGAGGAGTTCAAACAGGAATTTGGGAAAGAGTATTTTAAATTATTCCTATGATTCAATTGTTTCATGCAGAAATAAACTCACACTTTTGTTCTATTAGAAAAAACAACTAAAACTATGTGATGGTTTGTCTGCAGATCACTGAATATGAACAATAAAGATATCTGACGTTACTATCCCTCAGCCACTCCTGTGCTTCATTAACTGATCATGATGGCATTTCATTATTACTGGGTTGAATATTCAACCAAATAATATATTTGTTTAAATGTCTGTAGATAAAAGAAAAAACTGTGTCTTCAGGTAGATACACAAAATACTCGATGTCTCACAATTCAAAGCAGTGTATGTGTTCAGTGTAGCAGCTTTGTTGAACCACCAGAGGGCATCAGTACTTTTCTGTGACAGCTCCAACTTGTCAGCTAAACACAGCCCCTGAGATTCACTTAAGCATTCATCATCAGCAAGGATAAAGTTACACCTAAAAACCAAAATCTGGACTTTGGTTTCTCAATCAGTAAGACAATAAATAAATCAAACAGGCAACATGTTTCATTTATCTTAAGCAAGAGTTCTGTGAATGCTCAAAAGAGATTTTAGTCCCCCGACTAAAATCAACACCCCCGAGTCATTCGAAGCACAGGCCGAGGGGGAGGTGTGGCAGCAATTTTTCACACCAGCCTATTAATCAACCAAAGACCCAGACAGACTTTTAATTCATTTGAAAGCCTGATGCTTATCCATATTCACCCTAGCTGGAAAAAACTTTTATTTGTTATCATCTAACATCCACCTGGGCCTTATACAGAGTTTCTACCACTTTATTAACAGTCTAAATATCTTGGTTCTTTTAAATTTTGAGACACGCCAGTTGAGTCTAATAACCGATTAAATGCAGTATTGAGGCTGTCATTTTTAGCATCTACATGGATGTTACACTCACCCACAATAATAGCTTTTTTTTCTTTATCAAACATAAAAGCTTCTTTAAACTAAAATGACGTCATTTTCTCTGATTATTTTGAGGATCTTTTACTTTTTGTTGTTTTTGCATCAAGAGAGCAGACTGTGTGAAGTGAACCTGCTCCCTGGCGGGTTCTCTTTCTGACTCCTCCTCTTCCTGCTCAGCCTACAGCAGCTGTCTGATTCGGTGGCTGTGTCCCCATCCAGCGACTGCAGGCTTTGGAGTACGCGCAGTTCGCGTACTACGTGCGGCGGTATTATATGTATTGTCAGATTATCATGATATATATATATATATTACAGGATATATTACAGCAGTGAGTTTGAACTCTGTGTCAAAGATTCAAGTTGCAGTTATTTATATTTCCCATCACCTTAAATCATCACTCAAAGACGAGTATCTGTGACAGTGTATATAGATGTATTATACATAAGAGACAAATATTGTTCTTTTAATATGTTGGTCTTATACATTTGGCTCAATGCTTACATATATGTGTAAAAAGCAAATGTACGAGCTGTGATAACTGTGTCTGATAGAATGAAGAGTAGACTGATATATGAAATATTCCTTTATTGGGTGAGAAAATCAGACCATGTCATAACTGCTGTAAGTCACACAGAATAGATATCAGAGCCTTAAACAGGCTGACTTCTGCTAAATGGGTCAAACTGGGCAGAAAGTCTACAAACACATAACATCCTTATAGAATATGATGTAACACTATAGATCAACTTACTCAGAATATATAAAGCATATAAACAGATTACAGCAATATGATGCAACAAACACAGCAGTCTACTGATCCAAAATACTCAAAGCTTCATAGAACTGAAACAAACATTTATTTTTAGCTCCATTCTGCTGCTGATACATACTTTAGGTTTCTGAATATTAAACTTGTTGCTGCCTTTCATAGTGTGTAACTTGAAGGCCCTGAGTACTTTCTCCCACACTGAGAAACACTGGAATGATCAAAATTATTTGAACATTACCTAATAAGACTGATTCAGGACAGACAGTTAATGAAATCTTTCCTAGCAGTCCTTCACAAACAGGAACGTGTCATCATCGAAAAAGAGGATTTAGTGTTTGTGTTATTAGAGTGCTAAACAAGAAGAGTTCCCAGATGGTGCAGTGGACACATGTGTGACTCCTGTGATTAAAGCATCTTTCTTTCAGCTTAACGAGTGAACCGTCAGCTCGTTCAAACACACGTTAAAGTCCGTTTGGCTCGACACCACCGAACAGAGGCAGCAATATAACATAGCTAACAGTCATGTTTTAATGTTCTTCATTATTAAATATTCGCACATAAATAAGTGACATAATGTTCAGTACTTACTTTTGAAAGTAAATCTGTCGTCAGTTAAAGACAGAGGCAGTGTGGATTTATTCTAAGCTCAGAATAAAATCTCGAGGCTCCATCTTTCTGTGTGACTCTGGACTAATGCAGCTTCAGACCCACAGTGGGCCTGAGCTGGGAGGCTAAACTGGAGCTAACTGATTAAAAACAGCATCCTGCACACACGTGAATTTAGTTACTACTTACACAATTAAATCAGACTAAAGCTAACTTATATTTTTATGATTATTATCTTTTAATTCCCCTCTGCAATGTAATTAATTTAACGATAAGCTTGTTATTTTTATTTGCTACAAGTGAGAATTTGAATTTTCAAAGGAGGGGACTGCAGTGAAAATAAAACGTGGCATTTTAAGTTCATGTGCATTCATCAGTGTTTTAACAGAGGGGGTTAAGTTCTGTACTTGTACCTCTGCATGCTGCATGTTGCATGAAACAGAAACTCGCGGTTAAGATGCCTGAGACGAGCTCTTGCAGTTCACCAAGGTGATAAATATCAGCCTCTTGTACAGGAACAGTTGTGTAAAGCCCCTCCTCCTCAGCCTTTTTGGATTCACCGCCTGTTTGCAGTTTGCCTTCTTGCTGTGCAGACTCCGATCTCCGTTTGAAGATATGATTAAAACTCAGAAAGACTCCTGCTCCCTTTTGGAGTCAGACTCAAGTGGTCACTAGGGGAGTTTCATTTGTGAGTCATAAAAGACTCAATGAAAACATGGCTTCCAGATTAATTTAACCGAAACTCTGAGCAGAGCCTGCTCTGAACTAGGTCAAGTGTTCAGTATAGGTTACCATGGTGATCTGATGAATTAAAAGACATCCACCTTGTGAGACTGACAACTCTGACTTTAATCTGTGTTAACCCATTAACCCAGCTTCATGGTACAGCCCTCAGGGCAGCAGCTTCAACTGTTTAACCACGGTGCACATACAGGGCTCGTCCCAGAGAGGAAGGCAGGCTAGTTCAGGTTCAGCTGTAAAAACTAGAATGAAACACAGGACCAAAATCAGAGGAAGATTATTCTCTCCATTATTCTTTATGGTTATTTATGAACTTTTCCTGTCATCATGTTGTCTTGATAAGCTGCTTGTCTCAGTCCTCATGTGTGCGCTGAGGGGGCGCAGAGATGTTTAGACAGGAAATGTAAGGCACACTTTACAAAGGTTACAGGCGGTGAAATACATCTGTGATGTTTTGCATCTGTAGGAGTGCAGTGCAGTACTCATGAAAGAGGAAGTACTGCACGCTTGTGAAGCAGAGCATAAAAAGAATGAAGAGAAGTGAGGAAAAAAGTGAAGAAACTGACTGACGTGTTGAAAACACATGAGGTATACTGGCATAAAAACAAAGGTGCTGGTGCAATCCAACTGCCCGTTTAATGCCGTCTAAGGACAGGACTGACATTTTAAAGATGACCAGAACTGAGTGGTGATGGATACAATGAAGACCCACACCCTGCTGTACAGGAACATCCACACTGCATGGAAAATAAATAATATTCCACACCCTGAGGCCTGCAAACACACTGAATGCCAAGTCCTTCTCCAAGTGTGGAAACATAGTTACACATATCACAAACACGTGGCTGCAAACCATGGTGTTTCATTGCTTTAAGAACATGCTGTGTGAAAATTGGACTCATACCCATAAAACCTCACCCTGTGGTTACAAAGCAAGTGGCACCTCAGGAAGTGACAGCTACACAGTTCTTTCAGTTTTACACACAGACCTGTAGAGCACATTTGTGAAGAAGAAAAAACTGGCTGGGTCACAAACAGGGCGTGTTAAACCGTCCTGAACATGCTGATCTGGCACACAGCAAAGACCACATGTCAGCAGGAAGAGATCACAATCTGCACAGTTAGCCAGGGTTAGTACCGAGACACTGTTTCAAATGACTTCCCAACATTTTGTGAGTATGGAGTAATCTGTGCTTAACACATAACAGAGAAAGAGAAGGAAGTAGGTAACACAATCACTGATTCACAAACATCCAAACAAAGGCTTCAGGCATCTGTTTTGCTTCTTGACGCACCTCTGAAAAGCAAAATGAGCGGCCTAGTCCAGACCTGAATCTGTCTGAGATGTTGTGGCATGATTAAAAAGGCGGTTCATGCTGGAAAATCCTCCAACGTGGCTGAATTACAACAATTTGGCAAAGATGAGTGGGCCAGAAATCCTCCACAGTCCTGTAAAAGACTCCAGGTAGCCAGTTAATGCAAATGCTTGAATGCAGTTGTTGCTGCTAAGAGAGGCCCAACCAGTTATTGTGTTTAGGAGGCAATCACTTTTTCACACAGGGTCATGTAGGTTTGGTTTATTTTCCCCTCAATAAAAAACATCTTCATTTAGAAGCTGCATTTTGTGTTTCCTTGTGTTATCTTCGTCTAATATTTAAATTTGTTTGATGATCTGAAATATGTAGGTGTGACAAACATACAAAAAAACAGGAAATCAGCAAGGATGCAAATACTTTTTCACACCAGTGTAATTCCTGTTTTTAAATCAGATATCGGTCTTTGCATGTGAAATGTTTTTCATATTGTGAAACGTGCTGCAAAACAAACTAGGCTGTTATCTAAAGGCTGCATTAAAATACTCAGCAGTTTAGGTTTGCAGTACTGTGATGGATTTAAAATAAAGAGCAGTGTGTGATTGGTGCACAGTGGTTATCGTGTTCACAGTCACAGTTAGGGTTCATCAAGTGTAGCGTGATGAGTTTGGGGTGGGGGGCTGTAGCTCAACAGGTAAAGCAGGTCACCAAACAATGACTTCCAAGTCTCTGTTAGTACATGACTTAATAATTGATCAACAAATTGATTTACTCTGCCTGGTTGCAGCAGGATGATTATGTTAGTTTAAATGAATCAACACCCCCGAGTCATTCTAACTACCAGAAACCTCGAAGCACAGGCCGAGGGGGCGGTGTGGCAGCAATTTTTCACACCAGCCTATTAATTAATGAAAGACCCAGACAGACTTTTAGTTCACTTGAAAGCCTCTTACTCGTCCGTGTCCAGGCTAGCTGTAAAACTCAAAAAACGTTTTTTTTGTTTTGTTGTTGTGTTGTTGTTGTTGTATGTAAAATCACACTGGATCACTTTCCTACATATGGCACAGTAACTGAACATTTTCAGTATTTCCTAAAAACTGAGGGAAAAAAAATTCCATTCCAAATCACATTTAAATTTACAATAAAGGTTTACACGGCTGTGAGTAATAGATTTCATCACAGTAGACGTCGTTCTAAAAGTGCTGTAACTAAGTTTATAATTCCTATAGGATATAATTCCTTCGTTGATATTCAATGCCATGCGCCAGCACAGTGCAGGGAAGCTACCTGAACTCTGCCTCCACAGAGGTCGATTATCTTGTTAATAGTTCAACATCTACACTGCACATGGCTCTGGACACTTTAGCTCCTCTGAAGAATAAAAGTCTCAAATCAGAAGTATTTGACTCCCTGGTATAACCCTCAAGGACACACCTTGAATCAGAAAAACTACAAGCTGGAGCAGAAATGATGTCTCAGTAATTCAAAAGATCTTTATATAGCCTGGATAAAAAGTTTGTGTATCGATAGGAAAGCCCTCTGTAACCATCTCGTAACACGTAACATATATACAGATACTTTCAATACTACTGATATTTTTTAGACTCTTTTTCTCCATCTATTTTCTTCTACTTGTCCAGGGCCATGTCACAGGAGCATAAGCCCAAGAAGAGGCGTCCAGACATCCCTCTCCTTAGGCACCTCCTTCAGCTTATCCTTGGGAACACAAGGACATTTCCAGGCCAGCCAAGAGACATAATCTCTCAAGTGTGTCCCGGGTCTGCCCTGGGGCCTCCTTCCAGTGGGACATGCCTAGAACATCTCACACAGGAGACACCAGGAGGCATCCTTATCAGATGCCCGAACCACATCAACTGGCTCCTTTCAATAGCGAAGAGTATCTCACCCGGTTTCTCTAAGGGAGAGACCAGCCACTCACTGGAGAAAGCTCATTTCCACCCTTTGTATCCACGATGTAATTCTTATACTTTTGGTAACTACCCATACGTGAGGATGAGGATGTAGATCGACCGGTAAATTTTGACCTCCGCTTCAGCATTTAGCTCTCTCTTCACCACGACAGACTGGTATGTCTCGGTCCGTCCAGTCCAAAAATAACTTCAATTTTTATTTCAATTTTATTTATACAGCTCCAAATCACAACAACAGCCACAATACAAAGAAAAAAGAGAAGACCCCAACAATCATATGACCCCCTATGAACAAGCACTTTGGCGACAGTGGGAAGGAAAAACTCCCTTTTCACAGGAAGAAACCTCCAGCAGAACCAGGCTCAGGGAGGGGCGGGGCCATCTGCTGTGATTGGTTGGGGTGAGAGAAGGAAGACAGGATAAAGACATGCTGTGGACGAGAGACAGAGATTAATAACAGATATGAGTCAATGCAGAGAGGTCTGTTAACACATAGTGAGTGAAGAAGAAACACCCAGTGCATCATGGGAATCCCCTGATTCCCCGGCCAATGAAGGGAAGCCAAAACAGGAGAAATCTGCTCTCTCTTTCTAGTCCCTGTCAGGACTCTTGCTGCAGCATTTTGGACCAGCTGAAGGCTTTTCAGGGAGTTTTTAGGACTTCCTGATAATAATGAATGACAGTCGTCCAGCCTGGAAGTAATAAATGCATGAACTAGTTTTTCAGCGTCACTCTGAGACAGGATATTTCTAACTTTAGAGATGTTGCACAAATGGAAGAAAGCAGTCTTACATATTTTTTTAATATGTGCGTTGAAGGACATGTCCTGGTCAAAAATGACTCAGCTAATCCAAAATACTGCAGCAAGACTACTCACAGGGGCTAGGAAGAAAGAGCAGATTTCGCCTGCATTTGCCTCTCTTCATTGTCTCCCTGTTAAATCCAGAATCAAATTTAAAATCATCCACATCATATATAACATCTTGAATAACCAGGCCCCATCTTATCTTAAAGACCTCATAAGTAGGTCTGTCAATGTCAACGCATTAATGTGTAATCATGATTAACGCGATTAAAAAATTTTAACGCATTTAACCCATCTGGAGCACAGACAACCAGCTTTGGACAAACTGCCTGAAATGTGTTGACATTTCAGGGATTTTGAGTCATTCTGTGCTCTGGATGGGTTAATCGTGATGACAGATTAATCTGCATTAATGCATTAAAATTGACAACCCTACTCATAAGATATGATCACCCCATTAGAGCACTTCACTCTCCGACTGACCTCAGTTTTCAGGTCCCTCTTTGGAACCAGCTTCCAGTTTGGATTGGGAAGACAGACGTCTCTACTTTTAAGATTAGGCTTCAAACTTTTGATAAAGCATATAGTTAGGGCTGGACCAGGTGACCCTGCTTCAATAATGCTGCAAAAGGTCTGAGGATTCAAGGATTCCCCTGATGGACTGAGCACTTCTTCTCTCACCTGTTTTCACTCACTATGTGTTAACAGACCTCTCTGCATTGAATCATATCTGTTATTAATCTCTGTCTCTCTTCCACAGCATGTCTTCATCCTGTCTTCCTTCTCTCACCCCAACCAATCACAGCAGATGGCCCCGCCCCTCCCTGAGTCTGCTGGAGGTTTCTTCCTGTTAAAAGGGAGTTTTTCCTTCCCACTGTCGCCAAAGTGCTTGCTCATAGGGGGTCATATGATTGTTGGGTTTGTCTCTTTTTCCTTTGTCTTGTGGAAGCTGTTGTTGTGATTTGGTACTTGATAAATAAAAATGAAATAAATTGATTATGGAACTTTTTATATATATTTTTTCTTTGGTGCCCATTAACAACAAAGAAATTAGAACTAACTAAAGTTTATAAGATGCTTATATTAAAACAGAAAAATGTAGCATTTAGTTACCAAAGGCAGCGTAATGGTTTGCTCTTCTTTCTCTTGTCAAAGACATTAGCGCCATTCCTCTATGCGCTCTGAAATGGACAAGCTAAAGGTCTGGTTGTAGGTAAATAGCTGGCTCAACTTAAATTTATCTGTTAATTCAATGTCAATTATCTAGCATCAGAGATTTTAAGAACATGGTATTACTTACTCTATAACTACTAATTTTATAACTAATTCAGTTATAAAATGTTAGGCGAACAATAGAAAATGTGCTAATTCAACATTAATCAAGTTGACGTTTTTACAGTGTGGGTAATCCTGCTGCACAAAAAAAATACTTCCTCTATCCCGCTGTGGCTAAACGGTCAAAATGCCAGGTTCAGCATCCTGGAAAGTTCTCATTCCAGATTGCCTTTTCGATACTCAAACATGATTTTACTGTAAGAGAGGGAGCTTCCCCGATTCCTCCAGTCGTCAAACTTTTGTTTGGTTCTATCGTTTGCTGCGCACGGATATTTTGGTTTCTGGTTTCTGAGAAGTCGGCTCATTGGCAAGCAGACGATAGTCGAACGTCATTAAGGGGAGGACGCGGCACACTGCTGAATATAAAGATGGCAAACTGTTCAACGACATCAACGACACACTGCTTTTACAAAGGACAAAGATGGGCGGTACGTACATTTTACATTTCATACAGGTTGTAAATAAACCAGCAGAGAATTTCTTTTCTTTCTTATTACATTTTCATGTGTTATTAACAGCAGTACTAACAACACAAATGTCTCATCTGTAACAGAGAAAGCTACACTTACACAGCCCAACACTCCCTGTTTAGTCTACGAGCTCGCTGGTTTTTAAAATAGTTTCTAGTCATCAGACGCCTCATTGATTACATCAAAGGTCACTCGGCTTTTTAATCGCCTTCATTTGTTGCTTCTTTCATATAATTTAATATTTGTAATAATTTCTTGATCACTTGTGTAAGTGTGTAACATGTAGAGATTTCTCTTTTTTCTAAATTGAATCCTGAACAGTTCTCAGTTAATCTGACAACATGAAATAATAGAAAAGTTGTTATGTGCAGTCAGTGCTGAGTGCAGCTTACATGATCACTCCGAGCACCCTAAAACTTTATCATCTATAAAATAGTAATGTTATTACATTTAATATCATTTTGACTAAATTCAGTTTTTAAATAATTGTGGCAAAGTTCTGCTGAGTAGCATGACAGAAAGGCTTCAGGTGCAAACTGCTCCAGATTTATGTATTTTTAGCCATTTTAGTCAGAAAATCCTCATGTAGAACTGCTGGATCTGTTGAAATATGCAGTGTGTACCATAATAAAATTAATACTTGTACACATTTGGGGTTTTAACATCTTTAACAATTCTCTTTATAGGGTCCCAGGGGAGTAAACCAGAAGGTAGGACAAACGTCTTATGCAGCTCCTATAAGTGACATTAACATAAAAAGCAGCTTTCTAGGCTAAATCTTCTATGCATTAATATACCTGCTTTTAATTAAACGCCTGCCCTGCACCAGACCAACAATTACTGCAGTACACAATGAAACTGTTACTGTATGAAGTACATTTTCTGAAAATGAAAACATTCAACTGTACAAATGGTCAACATGCTGCTATCATATTTATCTGAAGTGTTTCTGAACTTTGAATTTATCAGCGAGACACCATAAAACTAAGATGGGAAAGTGTGGGAGTAAAACGGGACTGACTGTGGTTTACATGAAAACTAATGAGTCTATAATGCTGATAATTAAGATAATAAAAACATCTGAAAGTTAATTTCTTTGTAATGCAAAGTCAGTAAAACAAATGCAAGCTGGGAACAATTGAAGCGTCATTCAAACATCAGCTGTTGTTCAGAGTAAGTGCTGCAGTGCTGATATGTGATATGATATGATTCTCCAACAGTGCCAGAGGAGCTCAGGATCGTGCTCATTGGAAAGACTGGAGCTGGGAAAACTTCAATCATGAACACATTCCTGGGAAAAGCTGCTGTGACGAACAGCTTGTTTGCCTCAGATGAAGCGCCGTGCACAACCGAGACGGCGCCGTTTGAAAACCAAAGACTGGTTTTAGCTGATACTCTCGGCCTGTGCCACACCAGCAAATCTAAGGAGGAGGTGCTGAGTAAGATCATTGCATCCACCTTTCAGTTCAATTCTGAGCAGGGGCCTCACGTGTTCCTGTACGTGCACAGCTGGGAGGACGATTTTATGACACAGGATGTGGAACGAGTGAAAGTCCTGAGGAGGATCTTTGGTAAAGAGGTCATGCGTTATTTCTTCCTCCTGATCACGCATATCGATGGAGACTTGTCTGGTAAGCAGAGAAACCAGATAAGGACGTTTATTAGGAAAGTGGGATTTAAAACACAGAAATACTGTGTTATTAACAACAAAGGTAATGAAAAAGATAAAACAAAAGAACAAAAGCAGCTGGTGAAGGAAATCAATGAAATGGTACAAAATAACAAGCTAAGAAACTACACCAAGGAACTGTTCGAACATGCACAGGAAGACTTAAGGAAGCAAATCCAAAAGTCAAAAACTCAGAGGCAGATGGGGGCTGGAGACCAACATGTGGCCACTGTCGCTAAAGCCCTGTTGTCTCCTGTGCTGCCAGCAGACTTTGTTACCTTAGCCCTACAAGCAAATGTCTGGCTGGCAACAAAGTTTGAAAACTGTCTCACTTAATAACAAAAAGCAGGGAAGTAAGTCGAGACCTTAAGCCTTCAGACTGTAGCAACAAACCCATTAAAAACTATCCACATTTATTGTGCTGTAATAAAACTGCAGCTGAGTTCTATAAAAGAGTAAAATATTCAGCTATTTTTACTGCACTTTATTAATCTGATACCTTCAGCTTCTCTGCAGACCGCAATCAATAATGCAACCAATGCATCACCATGCTTTAGAGGAAGGACATTTCCATGCTTGCTCCATCTGTGCCGACTCCACCTTTATCATTTTTCTGTAAACACTTATGTAATTTTTTTTAAGTGATCGTTGTGTTTGGTGATGCCACATTCTTCTCCTCGTGTGTTCTTTTATCTTTCTGATTCAGTAAAGTTAAAATGCTAATGTATCAATCAGTGTGTGAAATTAATCAGACATTAACAGCAAAATCAGCAAATAAAAGATGATTCAAACAAAACGGTTGATTTTCTGACATGACTCAGCTGTGATGTGACGGGAAGATTTTAAGAAAACAAAATACAAATTTACAAAAAGAAGAAAATATCAAATGCAGCAATAAAAATAATAAAAATAAAACTGTACAACAAAAGATTATTCTGATTTCTTTATAGACCTTTTGTAAGAGCTAACAAGAGTACAGAGACTCAAAAAAGAAGCCCAACAACATTTAAAGACTCAAAACAGAAAGAATGAAAACAAAGAAAAACTACAACAACAAAAAGTGATCAAGACAATACACAACAAGTTGCTGCTGTCATTATTATTATTGTTACTGATGACATCATTGTAAACGATTATAAGGGTGATTGGTTTTACTATTGTATAATTTTACAAAGTATTATTATTTTTATTATTATTATTGTTATTATTATCTTTTAATGCTATAATGCTATTTGATCCTGTGAAAACTAAGGTCTCTAATCAGAAGTACCTGACTCCGTGGTATAATTCTCAAACACGTAGCCTAAAGCAGACGACTCGTAAGCTGGAGAGGAAATGGCGTGTCACAAATTTAGAGGATCATCATTTAGCCTGGAGAAATAGTTTGCTGCTTTATAAGAAAGCCCTCCACAAAGCCAGAACATCTTACTATTCATCACTGATTGAAGTAAATAAGAACAACCCCAGGTTTCTCTTCAGCTCTGTAGCCAGGCTGACAAACAGTCAGAGCTCTTTTGAGCCAACAATCCCTTTAACGTTAACTAGTAATGACTTCATGAACTTCTTCACAAATAAAATTTTTATCATTAGAGAAAAAATTACCAGTAATCATCCCACAGATGTAATATTATCTACAGCTACTCTTAGTACCATTGATGTTAAGTTAGACTCTTTTTCTCCAGTTGATCTTTCTGAGTTAACTTCAATAATTACTTCCTCCAAACCATCAACGTGTCTTTTAGACCCCATTCCTACAAAACTGCTCAAAGAAGTCCTGCCATTAATTAATGCGTCGATTTTCTTAAATAGAGTATCAAGTACTGCTGTAATGCAGAAATGCACTGTCTTTAGTCTGGTTTTATTTTATTTGAAAAATCTTGTACTTATTTTTTTATTATTATTATTTGTTTTCCATTAAAATGATATACCACCCATTAAAAAGATTCAAAATACAGTTTCAAACTGAATATATGCTTATAGCAATCTACTCTTCATTTTTGATTATATTAACTACAAAAAAAGTTTAGCTAGCCAAACAACAACTTTAGCTGAGTATAAGCTAACATTATACCAGCTAATGTTAGACTCCAGTATGCTAAATACTAAACTTCTAAGAAACAGTTTAATTATTCTCAAATTGTATTAGCAATTATTTGCGTCAGAGTCCAACAACATTAGATCCACTTCAAAGAATTTTTCACCAATGCTCGTAACAGAGGCTAACAGCAGCCAACAGAGTGTAACAGCAGCTAACAGAGGCTAACAGCAGCCAACAGAGTGTAACAGCAGCTAACAGAGGCTAACAGCAGCCAACAGAGTGTAACAGCAGCTAACAGAGGCTAACAGCAGCCAACAGAGTGTAACAGCAGCTAACAGAGGCTAACAGCAGCCAACAGAGTGTAACAGCAGCTAACAGAGGCTAACAGCAGCCAAAAGAGTGTAACAGCAGCTAACAGAGGCTAACAGCAGCCAACAGAGTGTAACAGCAGCTAACAGAGGCTAACAGCAGCCAACAGAGTGTAACAGCAGCTAACAGAGGCTAACAGCAGCCAACAGAGTGTAACAGCAGCTAACAGAGGCTAACAGCAGCCAACAGAGTGTAACAGCAGCCAACAGAGTGTAACAGCAGCTAACAGAGGCTAACAGCAGCCAACAGAGTGTAACAGCAGCTAACAGAGGCTAACAGCAGCCAACAGAGTGTAACAGCAGCTAACAGAGGCTAACAGCAGCCAACAGAGTGTAACAGCAGCTAACAGAGGCTAACAGCAGCCAACAGAGTGTAACAGCAGCTAACAGAGGCTAACAGCAGCCAACAGAGTGTAACAGCAGCTAACAGAGGCTAACAGCAGCCAACAGAGTGTAACAGCAGCTAACAGAGGCTAACAGCAGCCAACAGAGTGTAACAGCAGCTAACAGAGGCTAACAGCAGCCAACAGAGTGTAACAGCAGCTAACAGAGGCTAACAGCAGCCAACAGAGTGTAACAGCAGCTAACAGAGGCTAACAGCAGCCAACAGAGTGTAACAGCACAACAGAGTGTAACAGCAGCTAACAGAGGCTAACAGCAGCCAACAGAGTGTAACAGCAGCTAACAGAGGCTAACAGCAGCCAACAGAGTGTAACAGCAGCTAACAGAGGCTAACAGCAGCCAACAGAGTGTAACAGCAGCTAACAGAGGCTAACAGCAGCCAAAAGAGTGTAACAGCAGCTACTAGTGGCGAAAACAGCAGCTTTTAAGAAGAAAAGTTAACTATATCCTCAAAAACTCACCGCAATAGTGAGCTTGTCTCATGTCCTTTCCTGAGTAAATGAAGGCAGATGCTGCACAACCAGCACCAACAGCAGAGTGACAGCATTCCACAAACAGGGAAAAACTCAGGGTTTGGTCCAAACAGTAGTAGAAACAAGCCAGCTGGCCTTGGCCTTCATGGGGTACAAACCAGATTTATTGTTTCTGATCTATCTTGGCTGTCTAAAACATGTTTGTCCTATAGCCTCCACCCAGCTAGGATTATGCACCTAAACTGGTTGGAGTAAGAAAACGGTTCACTGCAATCTGCAGTCTACTGACATCAGGCTGTGAGATTCTACACACTGTAACTGCTGGTAACTTTTTCATGATTTTACTCTAACTGGAAACTAGGAGCAGACTCAGACATCAAGATACAAGAAAAAACATATTTATTTACAAAGTGAAGCAATGAGGAAGAAGTGAGCGAGCCTGGGAGAGTGACTCTGCCAAAGAGAAAGGAAGGACCATCAAACTCGCCCCAGAACCCGGCATGTTTTTAGGGTTGTCTTATTCTATATGAATGAACAAATAGTTCTTCTACATTCACATTTGTCCAGGTTTAATAAGGTGTTGTCTGTGCTTTCTATAGATTGTTGCTTTTGACAGCAGGTTGTTTCTGTTTCCAGCTGTAAATCTGTCTTACAGATATGAAAATGCAAACATAACTGTCAAAAAAGACAAAATCACTTTTCATAATGTGAAACTTTTGTTTTGAATTTGCCACTGTTAGGGTTTAAATGAAACTGTGAACAGATGTGTTACTGTGATGTCTTCATGGAGTCATGTAACTGTTATGGGTGAAAAGGCAGACCTGTGGAAATGCACTCTGCATGATGCACTCTTTTTCAGCCTTCTGATTGGTTGCTTTGTGCCACACTTCCTGCCCTAGAACAGCTGAAGTGCTGTATGTAAGGAAACGAGCAGCGGATGATGAAATAGAGGTGAGATGGAAATTTAAGCAGCCAGATGAAGACATGGGCAGCACTGAGCCTTCAGAGAGCTCGGTGATGATCAATGAAGATCCAGAGAATGAAGGTGAGGTTGTCCTGCAGGGATACTCAGGCTGCTGTTTGGCTCAGTTTAGTGTCAGATTAGCTCCAGTCTGCATTCATATCCGAGTGCAGTCAGTGAGAGTTTAGTTTGAAGAATTACTGCCGAGTAACCAGCTAATAAAATTATTGTAATCACCTTTTATTTCACAGTAAATAATGGACAATCCAAGCATGCTGCATGACAGATGTTCAGTCCTTTGAGTCAAATCCTTTAAACAACTTCAGTCGTGTCTGAAACTTCAGTTTGTTTTTTCATTTTAATCTGTAAATGCTAACTTGTTAGCATAGTTGGGTTTTCCATGAAGGAAAAAAGATTACAGGCCCTATTAGTGATGGTGTTTGTTATGTTAAGTTTCCAAAACCTTTATTAGAAAATAAATCAAATGTATGCAGAGGCAGCATTCACAGTGTTGACCCTTCTTCATGCTGAGTATCAGAGCCTGGGCCCAAATAGCCGGAAGACTCCCCAAAGCTTAATCTGACTGAGAATCTGTGATGAGTCCTTAAAAAGCCCACAAACTGTGCTCATGTTGGAGCTCTGAGGTACAAACAGCTCTCGACCAATCCGGATCTGACCCAGAAGCTGCATGGAGAAGCTTCAACACTGAATCCAGACTGTTTGCACATATTTGATTGATCTGCCGAGAAAAGTCTTTGAAACTAAAATATTTCCGATTGTTTTCACTTCATCGTGAATGAATGAATTTAGATGCATTTTTATTTTTGTGCGTATATCAAATTAATAAGTTTCCATGTGTGCACTATTACATGCATATCGATGTCAGTGCAGCACGTGGCCTATGAAGGTCATTCGAAATGTCTCTTTGAGAAAACTGCTCATGAATTTGTGGTCAGCGGATGCATTTTGGGGTAAAGTGATTCCACAGTTTAACACAAGAGTGGGACTTTTCTCACATGCAAACCTTTTTGTAACAGATGAGCAGGAGCTTCCAGAGCTGAGGATCGTCCTGTTCGGGAGGACGACGGTTGGGAAAAGTACGCTAGGAGGCATCATCCTGGGGGACAGTGCTGCATTCACGTTGAGCGATCCTCATGGAGAGCGCACAAAGACCTGCCACGTGGAAAGAAAGACAGACTCTGACAGTCACAGCGTGGTTGTTGTGGACACTCCGGGTCTGTTTAAAATGGGATCAAGTGAAGAGGACGTGGTGAAAGAGATCAAGTGGGCCACTGAAAACGTTGAACCTGGTCCTCATGTGTTCCTGTTGGTGGAAAGGCTCAAAATCATCACATCTGAAGAGTTAAAAGCACTGCAGGTTTTTGAACGCACTTTTGGCAAACGTGCAGTGGCCTACGTTACGGTGGTGTTCACCCACAACAACGATCCGCGAGGGAACGAAGCTGACATAAAAGAGGGCATGAAAGACAATGAGCACCTCAGGGAACTGATTGAACGGTGCCAGTGGAGATATTTTATTTTTAACATTGCTGACAGGAGCCCTGTTCAAGTCACCCAGCTGCTGGAGAAGATAACTCAGGAGAGACAAGATTACTCGGACTTCTTCTACACGCCTCAGATGCTCCAGGCGGCTGAAAAAGCTGCGAACGAGGAGCGAAGCAAAGACGACCGCAGGAGGAAAGCATCAGAAAACAGACTGGCTATTCTTGAGAAGAGCGGATTGTTGGGAATATTTCTCGGGAGTGTTGTTGGGTATTTTAGCTGTGGTGGTGAGCTGACACCTACATCAGGAGCTCTACTGGGAGCTTTACTGGGTATGATACTGATAATGGGAATGACATTTTCAGGGATCTGTGTATTCGAGAAATACCATAAAAAGTGACTTTTCACTCATCTGCAGGGAATCCTGAGCTGGAAACTTTCTAAAGTTACTTATAGCATCAACACAGTGTGACACACTGACACAGCATCTGTGAGAGAGGGCTGATGCTGCTCTATCTAAAGTCCTGTAAAGACATGGGCGCAGGCCAAAGGGAATATAAAAACCATCCACTGACAAGACACTGCCCCCTGTTGGTAAAACAAGCCACAACATGCTGCATGGCCAAAAGCAGCATCTCACAGAAGAACGCAAACAAGTCGACACATGTTAGTCTGTTAATCTACAGAACCAGTCAGACCTCTGAACAGCGGATCAGGACAAAACTGCTCAAAGAAACAACCTGCATACAAGCACAACATGCAGTGAAATGTGACCTGATGCGCTCCTGTGCAGAAACAGAGAACATTATAGTAAATACATGCAAAGAGGACATTATGTGCAGTAAGCGAGTGAATTATATACATCAAGTAAATTCAATAGAATAAAACAATCTGGAAATTTGCAGTTCGAAATTCGAGAATGTACATTGTGAGAGTGGGGTGTGAAAGTGAAGCCAGATCAGGATGTGATAACAATGAGTCCTGTCTCAGTCACTTATGGTTGATGGAGCTTGGGGGGGGGGGGCAAAGATTGGGGGGGGCTCCTCTTGAGCCTCTCTGTTCTAGCCTGCATGGTGCCTGATTACAGAAGCTGGGACAGTTTATTGCTGGATGGGTCCTTCCATATCTGAGCGGCTCTGGTTCAGCATCTTCTGATTTAAATGTCGTGTAGAGGGAAAGCGTTCTGCCGTATGGAGCAGTCTACGAAGAGCTTTTTTATCCTTGACACAGCTGGTCTGTGTGAGGATGCTCTCCACAGCGCCTGTAAAGAAAGTCCTGAGGATCTCTGGAGAGACCCTGAGCTTCTTCAGTTGTCGTAGGTGGTACAGGCGCTGCCTGGCCTTTCTGGACTGCACCTGGATGTGGGCAGACCATGTCAGGTCTGAGGAGATGTGGACACCGAGATACTTGATGGATTAAAACAATGATCGGCACACAAACTGGTCACACGCTGCCTCCTTGTGGTAACAATTTTCATTACATGTCATTACAAACGTGCCTCTGACCAAGTCTGTCCATTCATCCATTCATTCTCTTCTGCTTATCCAACAATCCTCACCTTAATTATATCTTCCTCTTAAATGTTGTATCCTTGTCTTATTTATACCCCTGCTAGCTTGCATTGTTTTTCTACATATACACAATATTTTTAACTTCTGTTGTTTTGTGTCACTGGGACCTAAATACTTCATCTGTTCCTGTTCTTATACCTCACGTGTTGGAACAGCAAAGCCCAAAGATCCAAGTTACCCAAAGAAGACAGGAAGAACTGACAGCACGATGCATACAAACCAGGACTATGAAGCCAAGTGTAGGAACCATTTTGTGATGTTACCTTATGTGTGAAACTTTTTGTGTTTTTACAGTATGGTGTGTTTATGTGACTGTATTTAAGGTAGACACACGTAGTTAATGTCAGGTGTTGTTGGTCAGACGGAGCAAACGGTTTGTGATTTATGTTACGTGATGTTGGATACTGTTGAACAACAAATACAGGAATGTATTAAAGATGTTAAACAGACAGGATGAGTAGAGTTTCACTGATAACAGTGGCACCGCGTCACCCCAACCATCGAACACCTCCGTGGATTCAAGCGTCGGCTGAGCCTCTACACCAGGAATATGAACAGACATAAAACTGGGACGACAAACTCACAACACAAAACACTATAAAAAGTAATAAAATCAAAGACGGGAAAAACAAACAGCACAATAACGACTAACAAATAGAACTAGAAAGACCAAAAACTCAAAGTGCAGGCTCCAAAACCCAGGAGGAGCTGCCTGGATGTGTGCAGAAAGATTCGACCTCAGAACCAAAAGCACAAATCAAAGTACAGGTACGTGCACTCAGAGTGAGCTCAGCGTGTGCAGGGTATCGCTTTCTGTTGTCTGGATTCACTTATCCTAACCGGAGATCAGGACAACCAGTTATCAGATGGTAAAGTTTCACACGAGAGACCAATGACGCTGATGACTGTGCCGTCAGCAGAGCAGCTGATTGTTCACAGAAAGAATAAACAAAACATCAGAAAAACATGATGTCGTCACACAGTTTGGTCATAAAGACTGGAGAAGAGCGGCTGTGTTAATAAAGTTTAGCCTGTTTGAAACCTGGGAGGAGAGCCGAGGAGGAGATTATGGCGAAATCGTGCTTCGTAGCTGCGGAGCTCTCTGACATCACATGGCCTGCAGAAGCAAACACATGCAATGACGTGTGCATTTACAGTGACGCAGCAACACTAACAGCGCCAAACAGACGGACGACCTGAACTCAAAGACAAAAGATGACAAACTGACCCAGGAACCATTATATGCATTTCACTCAGCACCAGTCCAGACCAGCTTCACCAGTAACAGCAACGTGTGCAAATAAAAGACAACAGCAGGTGAAAGTCTTTCACACACACAGGTTACAAAGAAGCCTTCGTTTCTTTCAAATATATGCAAACAATTGCAGAAATCATCATATGAACAACTATGTGATTAAATTCTCTGATGATAAAGCAGTTTTTTAACGTAAGATTCAGATGTTGCTACAAATCAGCAACATCTGAATCTGTTGTCTGGTGTCCCTCGCCTGAAGCTCTCTGTGAGAGCTGCTGTTACACTCGTTCCTGCACGCCTTCCTCTAAGTCTGCACAAACACCTTTTCTATTATTTTGAGTGCTCAGTATGCAATCAACTATTAAAGTGATCTAAAATCAGTGCAGTCCCCGTGCCATTTGCCAGCACAGCTTTTGTAAACCAAACTTTTCCAGCTCTCACACTCTGCTGAGGTGGTTTGGGCCTCTGACGGAGATGCCTCCTCGGCACCTCCGGAGTGTTCCAAGCATGTCCCAGTGGAAGGACTGGGCAGACCCAGGACACTCTGGACCGATTACATCTCCCAGCCAGCCTGGGAACGCTGTAGTGTTGCCCTGGATAAGCCTGAGGAGCTGGCTGGGGAGAGGGAGGTCTGGCCCCGGATAAGCAGGGAAAAATGGATGGGTGGAGTTTTCTAACCATATATA
>NW_024582674.1:161016-189992 GCF_018398535.1 Haplochromis burtoni
TATATATATATATATATATATATCCTTTTATAGTTTAAGTAATGTAAAGCCAGTCTGGTGGCCTTATTGATGTAAAAATCAAAACTGAGATCACTGTCAAAATGATACCGAAGTTCCGACTCGCTCCCTGAGTTTCAGAGAAAAGGATGACAACTATGAACAAATCTGTTTCTGACATTTTGGAACAACAAAAATGTTCCCATGTTGTCTCTGCTCAGCTCTGAAAACAGACGCCAAGCAGTTCATCTCATCGATGCAGCTCAGCAGCACGACGTGCAGTACTCCCACGCAACATCGCGGTTCGCCTTTGGAGGCCACCACAGATTTATCAGTGAATTTATATTGTGTGAAATCTATTATTATGCTGCCTATGGCTATTTGAATGTTGTTGGAATTTAATCATTTTTGTGGTGCAATAAGCATCTTCTAGTCTAAAACATTAACAACAATATAAATACCATGTTATAGCTGAACAGCACAGCACTGATCCAGTCTATGCACCAAGGTATTCTCATTTATTCACACATTTAAGAGGCTTCACAGATGCCATATTACTCAGGTGATGACTCTTCACTGAATATCTAAGATTTGTCTCTAAAGTGTGTTTAAGAGTGTACGAAGGGTTTGTAACAGTGCAGAGAGGATTTTATGGCTTATAATGCATGAAAATACTAAAATAAACAATCATTTTGATCATCACGTCAACAGTTTCAAACGCAGCAGTGAGATCAACAAGAACTGAAACTGAAACTGTCGGTGAGTCACTGCTGATCCTCAGAGCTCTCTCTGTGCTGTGATTGGTTCTTATCGTAAGGTCTACAAGTTAAAAATATTCATTCAGTTGTTTATAAACATTTTTTCAAATATGTTGATGAGGGATGAAAGAAAAAAGGTCCATAATTATCAATTATCAGTGGGGTTCTTTTACTGAGTGGTAGCAGCAGCACATTCAAGAGAAACATGGAAAGTTCTAGACTGTAGAGAGCCCCTATCCCCCCCACCCACACCTCCAAACCAGATCCTAGAACCAGGTTGAGGTGCTTCCATAGCAGCACTCTGAGCTGTGAACGATACAGGTCAGCCCGTCCAATCTCCCAGAGGAGGACATCTGAGAGCGTTCTCCTGTGGAGAGCTCCTGGAGCTCAGAGACTATCAGGACACAAAGAGAAGAAGACGTCTGTCTTTCAGCAGGTTATCAAGAACCTGCTTCTGTTTTATTACATGCACGAGGTTATACAAAGGCCACAAGTGAAACAAGTCCGACATGTACAGGAGAATGACCTTTGACCTCTGATCTCGGTCCATCTATGAGACGGACATGTTCCTCTGCTAACACAGGGAGACGTCTGCAGACACGTCCCACTGTCTGTCTGCATGTTCACATGTGTTTGCTGCTCAAAGGCACAAGGTCAGGACTTCCTGCACAACAAGTTCAGGCACAAAATCCAAAGCAGAGCTGGTACTTAATACAACACAATAACAATAACAGTCAGACATCATTCAGACTGTTTACCAAACTCCTCAGCACGAGCCTGTGGGTGAACATCAGGACAGATGTGACTGTGTTATATGTGCTCATGCTCTGGACTACAGAACATGCTCTAACATATACTGATACAAGAGTACAAATACTGGATTACATGTGTATGTGAGTAGAAATGCTGTCTTACATGCATTAGAATACAGGTAATGGATTATGTTTACAACACCAAACTTTTTTACAGCATGTGAAAGTTGAAGCACCTTTCTCCAGCCACCTAATCGATCTCATCCAGAGATGGAAACTCTTCAGCGTGTTCTGGGTCTGCTCACCTCACCCAGGGGGCGTACAGTCTTCCTGTATTCTGTATGTAGCTTTGATTAATGAACAAGCTCTGTTTTCCAGTTCCCAGTCTTAGATCCCAGGGAGGTTGAGGTGTGCGATCTCCCTGTGGTTGCAGCACCCCAGCCTGCCAGCCCAGAGACACCCCCTCAGATCTCCATGTGCGAAGGCATATCAACCAAGAGTCCTATAACATCCAGAGCCATTAGGACCTGAGTCTTGGTCACCTCAGTGGAGATGTTTGACTATCTCAGTGACCAGCGAGGGGCGAGTTATCCCCCTTATCCCCAGACTGGGGATACTACGGAGGTCCTCAAAGCATTCCTTCAACTGCCCGACTTTACCCTCAGTTGCGGTTAACACCATCCTATCCTGCTATACACTGTGTGAGCAGAGCACTGCTTTCCCCTTTTTAGTCGACTGACGGTTTGCTATAAATGCTTCAAGACACGCAAAGAAAGTCGAAAGTCTTGTTCTGTGGCCCAACTGAAATCTTCCAGCATCCAGTTTTTGGTTCAGCCACTGACCGAGCCTTGTTCTGCTTGTTCTGCCAGTATGTGCAGCTGCCTCCAAGTCCCCAAGCCCAACAGGATCCTTCGGCTTGATGGCTCCCTTCACCTTCGGTGCACACCATCTGGTTTGGGGATTAACACTACAATAGGCACCAACCGTCCGCTCGGACTCCCAGCCTCCCTCAGTATGCCGTCAAAGTTCTGCCAGAGTTGGGATCAGGAAACAGTCCTGTAAAAGGGCTTTGATTCACGTCCACCTATTTTTATCCTATTTTAACTGCTTCAGACTCCCAAAAGGAAAGACTGTGAAAGCCAAAATTTGAGAAATATTATTTGAAGCATCTTGTTGCTTATTTATTGACGTGTGTCTCAAGCAAACCCAGGCTGAACCCTCTCCCTGCACGTACACTGAAGCAACAGCAGTAACTAGAAAATATTTAGTTGTTTATGCTGCAAATCGCTGGTTCTGTCTTATGAACTGTTCCTGGAATAGAACATTTAACTGCGTTTAACTCGTTTTGAAAAGCTCAACCAGTCAGCAGCCGACTGAACAAATAACTTTTAGAATAAAGAACTTTACTCAAAAATAAAGTAAAATACCTAAACATACATCTTTATGGTTTCTAGACTAGATTTGGTCAGATCAGCGTAAGCAACAAAATCACTGACGCCGTCTGAAATCTATCTGCATCATGCCTGAAGTTTAATTTTAGCAAGTACACCTAAAAACGCTATTCCCACGAACAGCATCATACCAACTACAGCTCCAACCCCAGCTCCTGTTGTAGGCGTCAGCTCGCCACCACAAATAAAATACCCTGCTGCACAGCCGACAGCCATTCCAATCAAACCACACCGGTCATAAAAAGAGCGCCACTCTTCTTCTGGCTTTGGTTTTGTTTCCTTTCGTGTTTTCAGAGCTTCCTCAGCCTCCTGGAGCATCTTAGACGTGTAGAAAGGTTGACATTTTTCTCCCGTCATCTTGTTCATAATCCCCAGCAGCTCGTCGAGTTGAGACCCTTGTTGTTCGTCTCTAATGTTAAAAACAAAGTATCTTTGCTGGAACTGATCGGTTAATCTTCTGAGGGATTTCAGTGTTTCCTGCATGAAAGCGGCGTCGATTTCCTTCCTTTTAGTGGTGAACACCACTATAGTGTAGTCCACTGCCTGTTTACCAAACGTGTCCTGAAAAGTCTTCAGTGCGTCTAATTTCTCTTGTGAGATCTCTTTAAACCTCTCCACGAACAGGAAGACATGAGGACCAGGTTCAGCATGTTTGATGGACCGCTTGATCTCTTCCACCACTTCCTCTCCATCATCATCTACTTTAAACAGACCTGGAGTGTCAACAACAACCACGTCTCGACCCGTGATGGTCTTTCTTTCCTTACGGCACTTCTTTGAGTCCTTATCAGAAGTGAATATTTCTCTGTTGCCCAGGATGATGCCTCCTAGAGTACTTTTACCCTGTCCACTCTGTCCATACAGGACGATCCTCAGCTCACCTGTTGGAAGAACGTCAGTGAGAATTAGCCGGTCATGATCACTCACTTCAAATACAGTTATTACTTCAAATTCATCGATCTCTCAGTCTCAACCCTGATGTGGGTCACTTCTCATCTTTTGAACCCAAAATGTTTAATCGAAAAGCTGTTAAACCCTTTAAAGCAGATATGCTGCATTTGGTCAGACGTGGATATTGTTTTACATTAAAAATGTTGCTTTTAAGTAATTTTTCTAAAAACTAAACACATAAAAAAATTGTTAAAAGTCATTCAGCCTCCGGTTTTGGTTCTGTGCTTGAGCCCAATCCCTCTTCTCGGGCCATTGAGCCTTGCCAATAAATCCTCATCTGAACTTAATCCCTCCACTAGAGGGCAGTACAACCACCTGCTTTAATTAAATGGGTTGCAAACTGCCAGTAAAACAGAAGAAGATGAAAGAGAAATGAAATAATAGTCATGCTGTGAGAGAGCGCAGCACGTAATGGCAATAGATAAATATTTGAAAAGAAAAAGTCAGTCTGAGAAAACTCTGATCCAGATGATCCAGAGTTTTTTTGGTGGTGTGATTTCTCTGAAGTGAAATATAGATTGGTAAACACCGGTCTTAGGATTGTTGCCATTCCTCCTCCTCATCCTGTGATTGGAAGAGTCTGATAGTTGACTCAGGGGTGTCAAAAGTGCAGGAGGGACCAATGAAGAGGCCAAGCTGCTAGCAAGTCTGCTACAAGATAAACTAACATAGTGAATCCCTAAAACAGAGCGAATCAACAGAGACTGTGCTTTGGAAAAAAGTATGTGATGATTACACTATGAAATAAGAAGTTATCAGTACGTTTTTCATTGAAATGGCTACAAAAACACCACTGTGTGCTGTAACAGGAAGTGACCCACTACCACAGAAAGAGCCAACACCATTTAGAAGAGAGAGGCCTGATGCAATAATCCATATTTCACTGTTTTATCACTTGGTGCAGGACGTTATATTTTTCTTTCTTTGTGATTTTTTTGGTATTTTTTAATGTTTTTGCAGTTTTTTTGGTTTCGTTTTTTTTTAGGTGTGCGAGCTGACACAGTCCTGCAGAGCTGCGGTCCTGCTGCTTTTTGATGCATCTCTATAACACAGCTGAATCAAATGGTTGGATTACCTCTTGTTTGGCAAAGACCTGGCAACAAGCTATTAATGTGATTCAGGTGTGTCAGAACAAGAATGTGTCTAAAAGCTGCAGGACGGTACCTCTGCAGGACTCGAGTTGGACACCCCTGCCCTGACGGGACGGGGTTTGGGGGTAACAGGAGGAGAGAAGCTGCAGAGAGGCGACTGCAACTCTGCTTCCTGGTCCCAACTCTGAAGAGTCATGTTTTTGGGAAGCTTAATACATTTCAGCAGATTTCTAGAAATGAGAGCTGCTCCAAATCACAGGGCTGAACACACAATACACGGTTCAGTTTACTTCTCTTAACTGGCTGGTTTATTTGTAACTGAGAATAGAAACTCCAGAGTCGATTCCACAAAATTCTACCTTCTTAACTTCTTGTCTACATCTGCTTGCAAAGGTTGGTGCAGCTCTGTTTAAAGGTCTCACTTGGAGAGATGAACTCTTTTTATCAATTTTTCAGTAGGTTCAGTTTTATCAGTCACAAATTTTGTTGCTATATATAGTTTGACATTTTGAATTTAGGGCACTGAAGCATCGTTTTGACATCACAGAAATATAAATTAACTGACAGATTTTGTACCTCAGCAAGATACTGAGAAGCTGATTTATGCTTTCGTTTCTTGTAGAAATAATTCTGCAGTGCTGTTTGTATTGGTCCCAAACACTATCAGAGTTATGGTTAGTTAAGCATGCTGACAGAGTTTGAAGAGAGCCGGTCGAGTCCTCATATGGATCGATGTGAACTTGTGTTAAATGTAATGTTATCATCAGAATACATGTTGAATTTAAAGGAATTGTTCATGAATCATTAAATGGCTTCTGTCCAAATATATATGAGATCATTAATGGTAACACACAGATCTGAAACTAAACAGGCTGATGAGGCATTCAGTCACCGTGCTCTCCATGCAGCCATATCGGCCTCAAGGCTGAACAAAACAAATTCACCCTGATAACGACGGTGTTTAGTCTGTTCCTCCCCGACGCAAGGCCACCTGGGTCGGCTGGAGGACTGTTTACTTAGCCTGGCAGGGCGAAGGACACGGTCTCAGCTGAACTCAGGACACACACACTGATACACACTCATCCCCCCTCCCGTTCCAAACGCCTTCGATGCTTGTCTCCTCCCGGGCAGATGGCGGTCGACTGGACCAGCGCAGACATGCTGCAGGACCGGACGCACCGTCTACACCGGCTCTCACCTTTACCCGCCCCTGTTGCTGTCTTGTGTCTCTGGGGTATATTGACAGTCATGTGCTTTTTGAGCTGGGGTGTTTTTTCTGTTCTCCCACTAGGAGCTCAGTGTGAGTGGAGTGTTTTTCTCCTCCTCTCACCTCATGTTATGTATTTTCGTTGTTTTTTTCCTGTCAGCCTACCTCTCTGACGTCTCCCAGTCTGATGTTTGTGTAAAGTTTGTTCAGAGGGTTCCTTTGTAAGTGTGCATGCACCATTAGCGTGCTGCCTGCTGTAACCCATAATTTCCTTCAGGATTAATAAAGCGATTCTGATTCTAAATAAACTTCCCTCGTCTACAGCAGCTCGCTCAGTCACTGCATTCGTCTCCAGTGAAAACGTCTCTAAATGCTGCTCAGTACTAATCAGGCTTCAAACCGAACATAAAGGAACAATCTAACATCTCAGAACCAAACATCTGTCCAGATGAGCTGCTGCTGGTTTGTTTCAGGAATTAATTACTATCCCAAATATCAAACTAAACTCCACCCAGTGATCCTCCACCCTGAGTAGGATAACTTCACTTACCCATGTTTTCTGGATTTTCATCATAAATAGGAATCCTGGAGCACGTCGATAGCTTAGTATAGCTCATGTTGGCGTTTCTGTCTCACCTCTACATCACAATCAGTTATTTGTTTCCTCCTCACAACACTTCACCAGTCTGAGGGGTGAAAAAAAGTGCGTCAAGTAAAGTGTATTTCCACACGCCTGGTTCCTCACCCCTAACCTCACAGTTACATCCCTGCATGAAGACATCGTAGTAACACACCATGTGTTAATAGTTTCATCAGCTAAAGTGTCCTGTGAGTGCAGAAAGTCAGCTAAACACAGTTTTTACATTCTGGAACATGTTTTGCTCTCTTTCTAAGCCACGGTGTCCAACTCCAGGCCTCGAGGGCCGGCGTCCTGCAGGCTTTAGATGTGTCCTGCTCCAACGCAGCTGATTCACATGGCTAAATGACCTCGTCAGCATATCTTGAAGCTCTCCAGAAGCCTGGTAATGAACTGATCATGTGATTCAGGTGTGTTGGCCTGGGGTGAGATATAAACCCTGCAGGACACCGGCCCTCGAGGCCTGGAGTTTGACACCCGTGTTCTAAGCTCTTCGGGCTGTATCATCACAGAATTTGATCACATAAATTCTCTGACCTGAACAACTGCAGTAAAGATGACACCACGTGTAACACGTGCTTTCTACCATGGCGTCCCCTCTCCACTTTGCGTTTTGTTGTTGTTTCTGTGTGGCCTGCAAAATGTGAAGTCTCTGCTGGTGTACGATTGGCAAACAGCTCTGGAGCTTCATCTGTCTGCTGTCAAACTAGTACAGTTCCACCATGAGGGGCCAGATTGTTCCATCCCATTCTTGGATTGTCACAGCCCTGGGTCGGTGACTCAATGTTTTCTGTATTATTATTTTAATTTGTTATCTCTAGTGTGTAAAATAAGTTTAGTTCAGTGCCTCTGAGTTTTGTCTATGGATTTCCTGTTTTACTTTGAAGGTCTGTGCCTTGTGTTTCCTGACCTGCTCCTCGTTCCCCTGTGTTCCTGTCTGTATTTATACTGTGTGTCCTTCAGTGGTCGTTGTCATGTCGTACCACCATTTCTGCCGGTGTGCTCCGTTCCTTTGTTATTTCAGTTTTGTATTTTGGCCAGCAATAAAGCTGAGGGTTTTTTAGGTTCACTTTTGCCTCCAAGAGTCCTGCACTTGGGTCCTTTTCCTGCCTGCCTGCACACAGACTATGACAGGGATACTGGTTTTCATCTACCAACCTCCAGGATCACCTCCCTGGATGAAGTGTGACAGACAGCAGCTCTGACTGTGAAGTCATAGCTATCCTGGCCCAAAAGAAATCCTTGCGTCGTGGTGCTAGTTGGATCCGGTGAACTCCTGGCTGGTACCTGTCTTTGACTGGTATCCAGCGATTCTACCTCCACGCTCCTACCCACTACACCTGCGCTGGTGAGCAGCACATCTCCAGAACTTGTGGCATCGGGTGTGCATTCCCCTCACCTCTGCTGTTTTGGATGTATTTGCCCTCTGGATGGGTCTGGTGAATGCCAGATCAATCATTACTGAATCCTGGATGTCTCCTGGTGAGTCCAGAACCTTCTGAGAACTGTGACCATGTGACTCTTTGTTTTTTAAATCCCCATGGGATTAGCGACTGTGTTCAAGTGACTTCTTGAGTGATCTCTAGGGGGAAATTGTGCTAAGATGTGACAAAGTTTTAATTGTCGGGAACTTTAATATCCACATTTGTTGTCCTAAGAAGCCTCTGGTGAAGGACTCTTTAGATTTAGTGGACTCTTTTAATCTATTTCAATCAGTAGATAGTTCTTCTGAGGAACATGTGCACACTTTGGATCTTGTTGTATCCGTCATCAACTTGGAAACTGGTGATGCAGTGTTTTCTGACCTGTTTTAACTGACTTTGTTACTAAACTGTGCGTTCCTGCAAGGCGCTGCCGTGCGATGGATGGATGGATGGATGGGTGGGTGGGTTGTCCATTTCTTGATGAAAACATGTAAACTGTTCTGTTTTGTCAAACTTCTCTATGATGCCTTCTTTATCTAAACTACCCAACTAAAGTCCTTCCTGGATGAATATGCAATTCTGGAATTACCTCTGGCTCCTTTCGATGTGGAGCAGCAGCGGCTCTACTCTGAGCCCCTCCCGGATGGCCGAACTTCTCACCCTATCTCTAAGGGAGAGGCCAGCCACCCTTCGGAGGAAGCTCATTTCCGCCGCTTGTATCCGCGATCTCGTTCTTTCGGTCACTACCCACAGCTCGTGGCCATAGGTGAGGGTAGGGACGTAGATCGACCGGTAAATTGAGAGCTTCGCTTTTACACTCAGCTCCCTCTTCACCACGACGGACCGGTGCAGCGTCCGCATTACTGCAGCTGCAGCCCCAATCCGTCTGTCGATCTCCGGCTCCCTTCTCCCATCACTCGCGAACAAGACCCCGAGATACTTGAACTCCTCCACTTGGGGCAGGAACTCATCCCCGACCCGGAGTGGGCACTCCACCCTTTTCCGGCTGAGAACCATGGCCTCAGATTTGGAGGTGCTGATCTTCATTCCCGCTGCTTCACACTCGGCTGCGAACCGTTCCAATGCGCGCTGGAGGCCTTCACCTGATGAAGCCAACAGAACCACATCATCCGCAGAAAGCAGCCACTTGGCTACGCCTACAAATTCTGTCCATAAAAATTACAAACAGAATCGGTGACAAAGGGCAGCATGGAGGATCCCATCACCCACTAGGAAGGAGGAGTGTGAGTTCCCTGTAGTTGGAACACACCCTGTCTGGTCCAGGGGTTCTGCCCCTGATCTCTACGCAACATTGTCAATTCAGTTCAGTTAAATTCAAATCAAGTTTAATGAACTGAAGTGAATTTAATCAAATTACAATTGAAAGAACCGTGTAGCTGCTGTTTCTGTTTCCACTGCTAGTTTTGCAACCATGAGGTTTTAGTGTGACAATCCAATGTTCACACAGTAGCTTCTCTAATATGGTAAAATGATAAAACAACAACCTCAAAATACTCAAGCATAGAATCAATTCATGCATGAACCAAGAAATATCTGATTAGAAACCAAGTTTCTAAGACATTTAGGGTCATGTGCAATGACCTCAGTTCTGTCTGAATTCAGAACTAGGAAATTACAGGTCATCCAGGTCTTTATATCTTTAAGACTTTCACACACCTTAAGTAATTGATATGTGCTATCTTCGTGGACAGATAGAGCTGGGTGTCATCTGCATAGCAGTGAAAATGTATGCTATGTCTTCTAATGATACTGCCTAAGGCAGGGGTCGTCTAGGGCAGGTTTTAGATCTCACCCTGGGTCAACACACATGAATCAAATGATTAGTTCATTACCAGGCCTCTGCAGAACTGAGGAGGTAATTTAGCAATTTAAATCAGCTGTGTTGGATCAAGGACACATCTAAAACCTGCAGGACACCGGCCCTCGAGGCCTGGAGTTGGACACACCTGTGCCTAAGGGAAGCATGTATAATGTAAACAGAATTGGTCCTAGCACTGAACCCTGTGGAACTCCATAATTAACCTCAGTGTGTGAAGAGGACTCTCCATTTACATGCACAAACTGGAGTCTATTAGATAGATATGATACAAACCACTGCAGCGCAGTACCTGTAATACCTACAGCATGTTCTAATCGCTCTAATAGGATATTATGGTCGACAGTATCGAACGCTGCACTGAGGTCTAGCAGGACAAGCACAGAGATGAGTCCACTGTCAGAGGCCATAAGAAGATCATTTGTAACCTTCACTAAAGCTGTTTCTTTACATTTATAGATTTGGATTCCCAACTTTTCTTATGAATAAAGCAGCAAATTTCTTTTCTAGGCTGAATGAACAAAATCTAAATTAGTGAGATGCCATTTCTGTCCACCTTACAAGTTATCTGTTTTAAAACATGTGTTTGAAAAAGGCCTGTGTGGGAGAGGTTTACACAAATGTCCCTTTATGAAAACTAACCACAGATTTCAGCTTCATCAAATATGCAGAAGTCCCAAAAGAGAACTAAACAAACTCTGCTGGGTTGTGGTGACAACTGACGTAAATTCAAACAATGTTCCATTTTCATACAAAGTTCTTTCTGTTGACTTTAATTTATCAATGAAATCTGTTTTCTGTTGCTTTTATAGAGCAGCAGGTAATAGGAAGAGTTTGTTGCTCTATAAAAAAGCTCTCCATAAAACTAGAACATCTTATTATAAATCACTGATCACAAAAAAAATAATTATCCCAGGTTTCTCTTCAGCTCTGTGGCCAGGCCGACAAAGAGCCAGAGCTCTGTGGAGTTAAGCATGACTTCATGAACTTCTTCACAAATAAAATCTGAACCACTCGAGGACATTCCCCAAAGCCTCCGCTGGCTTTCCTTCTTCCTATACTGGTTTTAAGGTGGTTTTAAGGCAGCGACCATTCCTGTACTCATACTGGTACAACAGAACCAGGAGTCCATCACAAATGGTTCAAATGACAGTAAATGTTTTGCCCAGCAGGGGGCGATGTGTGCACATCTCCAGAACAAACACCGTTTTTATTTGGAAGCAGTTGAAAGCTTCAAGGCTTCATCTGGACATCGCTGTTCCCCATCTCAGCGCTTTCTTTCTTTGGGATCCAACACGTGTTGATCACAATGATTGATAATCTAGTATAACGAGTAGTCTTGTTCAGAACGCTGCATTGTCTGTGTCGCTAAAAGTGGCCAGCAGGTGCCGCTGTGGAGCTCGCTGTGTCAGAGCGGAAACCACATCTGTATGATACAAAGGCCAACTCAAAGTCAGCTTTTATCAGGCTTTTTTAGCATAAATATATTTGCACTCATTCTTTTCTGATGTTATACTTATATATATATAAAAGTGGGTTTTTGAATCGCCTTCATCAGCCGTGAGAAGACAGAGGTGTGTGGTCTAAACCACAACTTCTCTACAGCTGAGTGCTGTCTGAGGGAGGAACAGAAGCTGTGGGTCTCCACAGAGGAGCTGTGAGAGATGAAGCAACGGTGATGAAAAGGTGTGAGAACATCAAGCTCTTACTAAGAAGCCTGCTTTTCACCTCTGTCTGCACCTCATGTTGGCGTGAGTAGAAACACAGCTTATTGATTTAATATCGTATTTATCTCATTACACTGAAAACTCCAAAGCTAAGTTGTTTCTGAAATTTCTTTCTCATCGATTTCTTTGGTCGTGAGTGATGACTTAATGTCTGTAAGTCTGGGTGTGATGTTTTTCATGTGGTGAAATGATCTGTGTAAAAGAAAACCTGACCATGGCGCCTTTATTTATGATAATAACTCACAGGTTTGTGTCTCTTGCAGCTGTTTCGTCTGGCATGTTTGTTGTGACCCAGAGTCCAGATGTTTCTGTCATGGAGGGAGAGACAGTAAACATCACCTGCTGCTGGGCAGGAACGTTTGAAAGATTCAGAGTGAACTGGCTGAAAAATCAAACAGTCATTAAGAGCGAGGCCAAATTAAATCAATCTCACGGGTCTCTGAAAAAGGAGGCAAAGACCTGCTCACCTTTGAACATTTCAAACATCAGAACAGAGGATTCAGGATCATACATCTGTAAAGTGACTGTGGAGATTCCATCTTTAACTGAGGCTACAGGAAATGGGACCATCATCACAGTCGGAGAGAAGACGATGAACAACAACAACCACACAGACTCCAGTAAGTGAACAGGTTCAGTTTGGTGACCAACGCGCCTCCAAAATATGTGAATGTCGTCTTTTACAGGTTAAACGCTGTCACACATTTGTTGTAGTGAAACTACGGTGATGATAAAGAACGAATGAAGAGCTGACACACTGTAACGTGGGTTAGACTCAGTGGTTGAGAGGAGGCGACGCACTCACGACCACACTGGTACTGGAAACTCCACAGTGCTCATCCTTTAATGAACACACTCTTCACCAACGTTACAAAGCTCGGCTGCTGTCTTATCATACATGAGTCGAGCCATAACATTACTCTGAGTTAGGGAGGTAAAGACATGAGGTCCGTCTCAGTGTGAGCATGGACACTGCCCTCTGTGGAGCGTCTCCCACAGAGGGCAGTGGTGCACACTTGTGACATCACATTAACTTCAGTTGCGACTGTGCCTTGGGGGTGGGCAGACATCTGTCATCTCTGGCGCCGGTGCCCACATCTCAATTTTAAATACATGTTTTGTGGGTTGTGAACGGGCCGTGCTGACTCCAGCTGTTATCTGGCAGAGGTTTGTTGGCTACATGGCTCGGTAGGGCACCTTCTGGGGCGTGGAGGGACCTCGGACCTCAGGTCTCTGGGCCCGGGGGCTAAGGTCACTCTAGCATAACTGGCTGCCAGCAGAGACTGCAGGCTCATCGATGCAGCTTCTGCATCATGGTTGCTCGGTGACTCCCATCCAGAGCTCTCCTCAGCTCCTTTCTAGGTGGTTCTTCTTGGGCAGTCGTTCTCTGGGGGCCAGGTCTCCTCCGTGCCTGCTTCATGACCTGGGGGGCGGGGACTATTAGACACCTACATGGAGGAATCTTACGAACATAAGCGCGCTCACACACAGGTACTCACAGACACTCTGTCTTGGTTGGCTGAGCCTCTAAACCAGGGGTGTCAAACTCAAATACACAGTGGGCCAAAATTCAAAACTGGAACAAAGTCGCGGGCTTAATATTTATGAAAAAAAAAATCTTCCTCCAGATATAAGAATGAATCTTTTCTTATGGACTCAAACAGGTTTTGCTGAAAAACTGAATATGGAACAAGCAAAGCTTAATACTAAACAATATATATATTAGCTGTATAATACCAGTAGGCCAGCTCTAATAGTAATTTGGTATGGCTTCGCGGGCCAAATATAATTAGGCTGCGGGCCAAATTTGGCCCGCGGGCCAGAGTTTGACACCTATGCTCTATCAGTCCTGCGTGCTGCTCAGTAACATTCAGTATTTATTATTTACTGTTACGTCAGTTGGTCTGTGTTGGTCGTCGCTGTGCTGTTTTCTTTTTTGCTTGTTGTCTTTCTGTGCAGGTGATCAAACAAACTGCTGGTAACGCCCAACCTCTCTTTCGTTCCTGTGCCCGGTGCTGTCCGTTCTCATTGTAATAACTCAACTAGAAAAACCAAAATAAAAATAAATCACAATAATAACAATAAAGATCGAATAAAGAATGACAGTCAAGAAGTCCAGTATAGCAAATGATCCACTTAGGAACTGGAATCTTTTAGGCGTTTTCTTGGCCTTCAGACAATAATTCTGGTTGCTGCAGTGCAACGAATGAAGAGCTGAACTTTGTTTTGTGTGAATTTCAGCTCCTTCATCATCGCCTGTCATCTTCGTCCTGAGGAGTCTGCCCTTCATTCTCCTTGTTCTGATCTTCTGCTGCTTTAGAAACAAGTGGACCACATCACAGCGTCACAGGTCACTACAGCACATCTGAACCTGACTCTGTTACACTTCATGTTTTGTGCTTCTTGTAGTTTGTCGGTGTGAGTTGGTGTTTGTTGGCGCATCGCTTTGGTCCAGACTGAAGTACCAACGATGGGATTTTATATTCATGCTCCTCAGAGGATAACCCCGTCCCTGAGGTTTGGGGGGTTTAGTGACGACTACAACTTTTACTACTGATAACTACGGATTATGTTCCCAATGAGATCGTCTGAAACGTTTCTTCATAGAGAAATGTTTCACTAAATGTCTTGAAGGTACCATCAAACTTTATCATGTTTAAAGCTAATTACTAAAGACAAGACAGATGTTACCAAGGTAACAGGCTAGCTTAAGGTGGCTAACAGTCATATGTTGCTGTGTGGCTGGCATCATTATGATCCAACATGCAGGACTCGGAAGCAGCACCGAACTCAACAGCGACACTGCTGGACTCACAGGGATCAGTAATACAAAGCAATGGGCAGATATTAGGAACTTATTAATGAGGAAACTACGCAGGACGCACAACAAAGCCGTCTGAGACGGTGTACACACATGCAGGTGTTTATTGTTCTGTGTCAACGTGTTTGTAGCTCATGGTGTGGTTCATGTTTCAGCTGCTGGAAGTGAAAGTCTGCCCAGAGAGGAGACCAAGAAGAAGAAGAAGGAAGAAGTGAGAGAAGAAAAGTGGAAACACTGTAGAAACTTTGCAAACTTTTCAGTGTTTTTGGGTTTGTGTTAAATTTATATTTGATTATTCCATAAACATAACGAACAGCTGTCCCACAAAATGTCAAACTGAAGCTGAAATAGTTCCCAACACTCACGTAAACACACCCAGAGTGTAATTCAATAATAAATATGAGCTTGTTTGAATGATTGCTCATTAAATCATCTGAACAGAAAGTGTCTGATTTCCAGCTCTAAGCTCATCCTCACTCTGACCCGCCCCCCCACACACAAACCTTCCACCCAGCAAGTACAACAAAGTGTAAGAGCTGATGAAGCGCTGCCTGGTCAGTGTTGAGCTGTTCGTGTGGGTTGACTGTGAGGTTTGTGGTGTTTCTGTTTCTACTACTGAGCAGTTAGCCGGAGGCAGAAGTTTCTTTCTGTGGTTTGTTGAACCATCTCTTTGTTTTTTCTCGATATTTTAGTTTGTGTCCTTTTGTTTAGCTCGTATGTTTGTGTAGCTTTCTCTGCGAGTTCGTCCTTTTTAATAAATATTAATGTCACAAACGACTCAGTTTGGCCTTTTATTTTGCAGTCTTACTATTGTTACCTGGCTCAGGCCCTCGAGGACATAACAGTATTAAAAAAGAAAGAAAAGTAAGAAATCATCTATTAACTGCAGATCACCTCTTCATGGCGTGGTTCCTCCCCTCACCCCCAGCTGGGTGAGGGGAGGAAGACGGGGCGAAGGAAAACTGAAGGGTGGTTTTAGGTTTTCTTTCATTAAACAAATCCACATAATCCTACCCACAAGCGGTCGTGGCCCCGCCCCTCCCTGAGCCTTATTACGTTGGAGGTTTCTTCCTGTTAAAACAGAGTTCTTCCTTCCCACTGTCACCAAAGCGCTTGCTCACACAGGGTCATCTGATTGTTGTGGTTTCCTCTGTATTACTGTCGGGTCTTTACCTCACAGTATAAAGTGCCCTGGGGAGACTGTTGTGATTTTGCACTATATAAATAAAAGTGAACTGAATTAGCAGGAACTTGTTTACAAAATATAATTTATGAATACAATATAACTGAAACTACAGATAATTATCACCGTCAGTTTGGATCAACTTCACGTTGGCATTGTTAGATAATGGTGATCTTTCGGTGTTTTGGGCGGCTGTGGCTCAGGAGGTGGAGCGGGTTGTTGAAGAGTCGGTGGGTTGATCCCCGAGTATTCCAGTCGTGTTGTTGAAGTATCCCTGGACCAGAGTTCAATGCATCCCTCACACTGTGAGTGTACGAGCTGCTGTATCACGTCCAATCAGCGGGTTTCTTCTGTGTGAAGTGTTTCTGTGACGACCCCAGCTGACTGTGCTGATCCTTCCCTCTGTTGCCGCCCTCCCTGTGAAACATGTGCTCTTTGCTGTGTGTCATGTTAGCGCGACCTTTGCAGCTCTGGGGCCCTGTTCTTCGTACCTCGCTAAGTAAGTTAGCTGGATTAGATTGTTGACGATTTCGCGTGATCCTGGATCGTTCGGTTCCCCGAAGCTCATCCGGGACTTGCTGTCATAGCAACAGAGCCGTAAGCGTAAACCTGCTCGGGAGCAGGTTTACTTTATGTAAACAGGATTAGATCGCGGCCACGCAGGTATGTCCGCTTCATTTATACGAAAGCAACAGCGATATTCCACCACTGTTTCACCATAAATAAATAACATCAATGTAACTAAAGATAATGCAGCACTGATCCTTTATTGATTCACACAGATACATACAGGTCATTTCCTAAAAAAGGGAAATGACTATTAACATTCTATTACATGTATGTGATTATTACAGATGTAATTCATATTTCAGAGTAGTAATTGTAAATTACTTCGTGTAATCAAGATGAGAGACCACGGCTATAAAAGCGAAGGTGGATTTGGGAAGCCTGTCGCAGCCATGTCCTGTCCGTATACGCGAGCAACCCATTGCGGAAGGTGCAAGATTGATAAGGAGAGTCCTCAGAATTCAGCGTATATTGCGGGACAGACAGGATCCTTTAGCTCAGCGCGACAGTGTGCTCATAGAGAGATATCGATATTCCCGTGAGGGTATTATTCTACTTAACCAACTTGTTGACGAGGGGGTGCAGGACCACCACCTGTCTTTTTTCCTCTGCCCTTTTCTTGGTTGCTGTTATGAACAAACTAACAGAGTATTACAGGCCAGTATTACCTTGCCAAGAGACGAAAAGCAATCTAAGAGATAAATATTACCATTCTGTAGAATACTCCTGTATTCCACTTTTACTTGTTCCCATGTTCTTGTGGGTCCTGTTGTGGCTCTAATGTGAAAGGGGATATAATATAACATATTATGATATAATATAATGCCATATGATATTGGACAATATAGTGTCATATGATAGATCTACCCTACCGCCTACTGGTGTTGGCCAGAGGGGCCGATGGCGCGATATGGCAGCCTGGCTACAACCGTAGCTGCCTCCACCAGTGTGTGAATGTGGGAGTGAATGAATAGTGGTATCGTAAAGCGCTTTGGGTGCCTTGGAAAGCGCTATATAAACCCAATCCATTATTATTATTATTATTAAATTACCTACGAGTTTGATTTGTCAGCAACTTTCTGCCAGCCCTCTCTCCTTGCTTTTGCAGCCTTTGCAGTGTTCTCTTGCGTTTTAATTAAACTCTGAAACTCCTGAAATCCCTCACTCATGAGTTCTTGCTCTGCTGCCGGAAAATACCGAGCACGCCCCTTCGACATTTTCGCCGACCAATCAGCGGGTTGCCGATCAATGTTTCTACTATCGATGCGTAGCCCCTTTTACGACACCCAGTGATGTCACATTACTGCGTCCAGCTGTACTAATCGTCAACAGCAGGTGTGTTCGGGGAACCGGATTAGCGAGCTCACGGTTAGCGCGATGGTTTGGTCTTGGATGTAGTAAGCGACGTACGAAGAACGGACCCCAGCTCTGCAGGTAAAACTGTGTATCTGTTTGCTCTGCAGACACAGGATGTGAGGTTTTAGCGTGGCATCTAACTCTAAACAGTAAAACAGCATGGAGTACAGCAGCCACATGTTGCTGATGACCTGTTTGTGTTTTGCATGTTGTGATTTGTTAGATCGCCATGGTAACTCATGCTTTGCCCATCAGCTGGTGCAGAGCAGGTTCTGTTCATGTTTAAAGTTTTCACAGATTCTTTTAACACTCGGAGCAGACTGAGAACACTCGGAGAGCGACGTGAGAAAGAGGACATGAGAGGAAGAACAGAGGTTATGTTTGGACTGCAAGAAGCTTCATTATATTTAAAGCTGACATGTCTGTCTTTTAGAGTTTTGTGAACACACTGGATCTACACGTGCTGCATCCTGTTGTTGTTTCACATTGTGAAACATCCTGCTAAACATTTTCATGTACACTATCTCTGAGTTATTAAAGGGCTCCATGAAAATACATGTAGTTTAATGCTAAAGTGGTCGGTTTGCCGCACTGTGGTGATGTTTACAGTGATGTTATTCATGGTCAGTGTAACCAGTCAGCAGATACTAAATTTAAATTTAAGCTGTTGAATCACTCGCTGAATTCCTTTTAGGAGTGTGAATCAGCAACAGCAGCTCAGCTCATTCAGTTTTATTCATAAAGCACCAAATAACAGCAGCAGTCACCTCGAAGCACTTTACATTGTAAAGGCCCAACGATAATAAAGACAAAACCCCAACAATCAGACGCCAACAATCAGACGCCAACAATCAGACGCCCCTGTGAGGAAGAGGTTTGGCGACAGTGGGAAGGAAAAACTCCCTTTAACAGGAAGAAACCTCCGACGTAATTAGGCTCTGTCACGGTTGTGGTCAGGAACAGAAAAACTTTATTCACTGACTGGAGCTCTGGACATGTTTGATCAGTCAGCCTTCTGGTGGAGCGACACTGTCACACTTTCCGGGTTGGGCTCGATCACCTCCGTCTCCTCCTGCAGACGGGTAGCAGCTACAGTCGTCTGTGTTGCCATCCTGTCAGTCAAAGAGACCACGCCCCTAATAATGCTTTAAGCCTTAATGGGTTTATAAAAACCTTCTCCCCCGGTACAGCTGTTATTAAGGAAGAGATCAAAACAGTTTTCTATTAGGCTGTAAACTAACGTTAGCCTGCTGCAGCTAGCTTGTTTTAGTTGTGGTAGCTAACTGGGTTATCTGCCACTTCAGTATCTCCAATGAACTACTGCTGTGTAATTTATTACTATTACTGAAGGCTGCATTACAACATGCTAGCAGCAAATAATAATGTGAAGTTATTATTTGCAAAAAAGCAGAAAGAAAACATGTGACCGATGCAGAAATAGTTTCAAAGACAACGCCTTACTTTTGCTGAATACCTGGCCGAGGTCGTGGTAGTCGGCGGGCACCAAGGAAAGGTCGGGGGGTGAGGAGCCTTTCGCAGAGGCGGTCCCAGGATTGTCCGGGACAGCGGCAAGTAAACATTGTTCATGACACTGCGTGCTCCAGCCAGTTACACACCTTTTGGCCCAGTCGATTTGGGGGTTGTGATGTTGGAGCCAAGGAAATCCCAGTACCAGTGGGGTGTGGGGGGCTTTGAATACCAACAAACTGATTTTCTCAGAGTGATTTCCCGAAATAATGAGTGTAACCTCCTGAGTGCGATGTGTGACGGAGGCTAGATGGCCGCCATTTAAGGCTGAGACCTTCAGGACCTCTGGAAGGGGAAGTAGGGGCAGGCCTAAGATGTTGGCCAACTCTTCGTCTAGGAAATTTTGTTCAGAACCAGAGTCAATGAGTGCGCAGCAGGAGTGAGTGAGGGAGTGAGACATTAATTTAGCAGGGCAGCTGAGGTGAGGGAACACTTTTGTTGTGGCGCCCGCCAGTATCCCCACAATTACTGACGGGCCGACTCTTTTACTCGGTCTGGGCAGGAGTCAACAAAATGTCCTCTTTTTCCACAAAGAAAGCACTCACCAGTCCGTTGTTTGCGCCCCAGTCTAGAGGAGGAAAGCTTGGCTCCGCCGAGCTGCATGGGTTGCTCTTCATCCCCGTGTTGCTCCTCCTCCTCACTTCTCCACATCAGAGTAGGAAGGTCCCTAGATGTACCCGTGCCCCCAGCAGGCCGCCGACAATCCCCGGCTCTTCTGCCGAACTCCCGCATGTGGTCGTCTAAGTTAATACACATATTGATTAGAGCAGACAAAGCTTTAGGCAGTTCCTTGGTTGCTAACTCACGCTTAATATTCTCATTAAGGCTGTTGAGGAAGGCTCCACGCAGTGCTTTCTCCTCCCAGCCCGACTCCTCCGCCAGGATCCAGAACTCCACGGAAAATCTTGCTGCCTCAGTAGATCTGTTTTAAGACTGGCAACCCGGTTCGCTCTCTCGTCTCCCTGGTATTTTGCATCCACCTCAGCATGTCTAGTTGTGTAATGACGTTTCAAATTGTATTCCTTGTGCAGCGCAACTTTCTCTGTGCAAATAAGACAGGTCGGGGTGCCCCTGTGCTCAACAAAGAAATATTGCATTTCCCACTTTTCCTGAAATTGTCGGTGCTCATCACCAACCTTTCTCTTCACCGCAGGCTTTGAAAAAGACATGTTTGGGGCTATGTGACATTTATAATTCTACTTGGTGTCACTGTCGCATTGAAGTTTCAATCAAGCGTTTAGCCGACGGACGGGGAACGTCTCAATGAACAATGGACTGTGAGCTCAGTTCCTTCATCATTAGTATGGATTATATATGTATATGTATTATATTAGTATCATATATATCAGGTGCTGCTGCTTTCAGTCATTGTGCAAATGTGCTGTTTGTAAGCTAAGAAAACGTCCAGATGAACAGAATCAACCTTTTGGGATCAGCCAGCAATGCAGCATCATTGTTGTTCAGCTTCAGAGGTTTGCAGGAATGAACTGATGACCAGAAACAGCTGCAAAGTCCAAGAAAATACCAGCTGGAGTTCAGCTGCATTTGAAGAAGTCAAAGAAAAGTAAGGATGGCAAAGGGCGACGTTTTCTTCCAAAGAGCTGCAAACATGGTCGACGCCTCATTAGAAGAATCATCTGGACATTTGTGAGGAACTCTAACCAAGAAAGCAACGTCACACAGATCCAACAGACAGTTTCCATGACTGCAAGTGTTGAGTGGAAAAATGCTACATTGCATTATTGCATCCTCTCACCACAGGAGGCGCTGTTGGCACCACTGATTGCTGATCAGCTGTTCTCTGATGATCTGATTGATACTGTGAATAACGGGACTCACTGAACTCTGTGACACAGTGAAGATTACAGAGTTTAACTTCAACATCTGACTGACGTCACACAGACAGAAGGATGAACCAGTGAGGCACAGAACACAGTTACTGGAGATACTGGATCAGCTCCATGTGAACCTCTGATGGAGAAGCTGCTGAGCCAGAGAAACATCAGGACATGACAGCAGCTGCACTTATCTAACAACATGTAGCAGAGCTGATCTATGTTAGAGGATCTATCACAGCAGCTGAAGCCAAAGTCCAACACTGGATACCAGCTGAGCCTGTGCTGAGTGTAGTGTTACAGGAAAAGGGCAGAAACACTGGTAGCTCCCAGTGATGCTGACTGGGGCACAGAGCTGAATGATGCAGCATCAGGACACTGTTTCAGTCTGACTGACAGAGAAACCTGTAGCTGTATCTACATGTGAGGCAGAGGCCACACAAGCAGCTTTCTATGTTTCACAGTGACTGAGATCTTCAGTGGGGGTGGACATGCTCCTGTACAGACCTCTGAGGAGAACCAAGGTGCAGTCAAAGAGTCCAGTCTGTCCTCACAGATGTGAACATGTGCTTTCATCAGGTCTGCTGTCAGCTAGCAGGCTCACATCAGAATCACTGTTCCTGAAAAACACAGTCTGTGTGACATCATCAGTCAGCTGATGGTCCCAGATCTGAATGGTTTCTGTCTCTACTGAGGAAGTCAGAGAATATCACTGAGGTGTGGATCAGGTCTGAGTGAGCTGTGGAGGGACAGCTTTAAACAGTCCACAGGTCTCACGTCCTGCTCAGTCTGGTAGCAGATACCTCGTATTGTTCCAGATGTGCTGACATCAGCAGCAGCACAGCTGTGTGATACCATGAATCTCAGTTATTGATCCAACACACAGTAAATACAAAGATCAGGATTTCTGAGAGTAATCATTATGAGTCTGAACACATGATCACTGAATGTTAGTCTCCACAATAATAAGCTAACACAAGCAAACACAGCTTTCAGCTCTTATTTTGAAACTGGCTTATTTAGAGAGCTGTGATGTGAGCGTGCCTGGCTCTGAGGCACTTGGGTCAGCCTCTGTTGTTTAGAAGTGTTACAGACTGTGAATGACACAGACCTGTCAGTTTCCATGTTTGTCTGTAACACAGCTCAGGGCTCCATGCTGAACGCATCCATCCAGTGTTATTGATCCAGGACTGATACCAGCATTGGGATCAATACTACAACACACAATCACATGTGTCCACGTGATGTGTTTGACCAGCTTTATTCATTAATGATCAATCAGCTTATTTACTGCATCTGAGTCCAGCTTCATTTAAATGATCCAACCATGAAAATGACATCAGTCCTACAGAAGCACTTCATGCTAACAGGAAGTCATTGTATTAAGGTGGAATAACACAGAGACACAACCACTCACAGCTAACCTGACCCCACTAACTGCATGTGTTTGGACTGTGGGAGGAAGCCGGAGTACCGGAGAGGACGCACACAAACACGGGAGAACATTGTCACTACCCGATCCGTACCGGAAACCCGATCGGTACCCCGCATGCGCGAAAGGTGTCTACTTCCGGTCGAAGCATTTTACGATAGTTACAGGTCAGAGTATCTGTTAAGATGTTAAGAATAACAAGTATCTCTTAACATGTTTCCGATAATGAAACATTTAATATAATGTAGACAAAAATAAAAAATTAAAAGATAGTGTACAGGATCGAGGACTCCCGATCCTTACCGCGCATGTGCAGGGGTTTTCTTCTTCTTCTGTTCGTTTAATGGCAGTTACTCCCCAGTGTACGAGGATACCGCCACCTGCTGACTGAGCGAATGAACCCTATTGATAAACTGAATTAGCGTCATTACAAACGTGTGTTAAATTTGATTTAGGATAGTCGAGTGTGTTTATGCTTGTCTGTGTGGAAAGAGGATTGTTGGAAAAGTGATGATAGATGTCCGCTATCACTGTCAATTGCCAGTAAACACTTCATCTGGCTGCTGAATCTTCACGTGACATATTATAAAGTCTGTATTATTAACTCTGTCATTAGGCACCATTCTTCTTATTTTACGGCGCTGTTGTTCAATCGGGGAACGCTTTCTGTTGAGGAGAAAAGCAAAAATTTGTTGCGGATACGGATTATTCATTGTTTAAATGTCCTGGTAGTCGAAAAGGAGGCAGAGCTGCTGAGAAATGCTAGGAGCTAACTGGGCGCTAACCGTATCATTCAAATATATTGAATGTCGCAATGTTGGCAAAGAGAGGGAGTGACGTAAGATTTGCGCATGCGGGGTACCGATCGGGTTTCCGGTACGGATCGGGTAGTGACAAACATGAAGCACTGAAACAAAGATGGTGGATTTGACCTCAGGACCAGGCGGGGTTACGGGGGTCATGACCCCCCAATAATAGATCCAGCTACACTGAAACTGTCAATTTCATTTACTTTTACTGTTTTAAAGCTATCAGGCTGCTTTGTGGCTCACTCAATACTAAACTAAGATACTTTCAGTGTGAATCATTTGCAGGAACACAGGCAGGATTTAAAGTGCAGAACTTTACAGTCTCTGTCTCAAAGTTGGTCTGAACATGCTAACAGCTCTTTGTTTTTCTCAGTTTTCACTGGTTTGATGTAATGAAAGAAATTTTAAAGAAGCAGACGATTGTTGTTATTTTAGTTCTATAGTTTCATAAATCGTGGTGTGGATCTAAGTCAACATTCAGAATAAATAAGATAATACAGCACTTTGATGGTTGCCTTTGTATTTTCCCAGCAGTGCTCAGGTTGGTTCTCGGCTACATTTACATACAGATGTTAATGTGTTCAGCAGCTGGACTCATCTGAGGAAGGAACATTGGAAAGGTGCTCAGTGCACAACTGCATCACTAATTTTATGTAAGACCCTGTGTTTTATTGTATTTATATATTTGTAACATTTGACTCAAACACTTTTGGGAAGGATGAAAATGTTTTCAGGAGGAAGTTTTTCCTTCTGTCCGACTGCAGTACACACAACACTGCGTCTCCCCCCATTATCACACTTCCTCAGGCTGGTGATGAGCGCCCCCTGGTGTCAGTGTTGATGACGTCATGCACAGTGAAACATAAACGGTGTCTGTTAATAAAAAATCATGTGTCCATTTTCATGTTTGCATCATGTTTCTGTAAAATCATCAGCTGTTTCTGAACCTTCTTCATTGTTTGACTCATTCCAACAGCTGTGAGCTGTGATGGAGTCAGAGCAGCTTCATCACTGATGTTCAGGTGAAGCTGAACTTAATAAACTGTAGAAATGATCAGGATTCAGGCTGGATGTGTGAAACACTTCTGTGTGAGGTCGCAGTGCTTCATATGTGTGTGTGGGCTGAAGCACACACGTGTGAGTCCTCAGAGGTTTCACACACATCACTGCACACACTTATAATCCTAGTTTAAGCTTGTGGATCATATCGGACACATCAGCAGCTCTTTGGAGACAAAGATTTGAGATTTAAGATGAGTCATAGTCTTTCTATCCATGGCAGCTTCCACTGCTGAGGCTCGGGAAACATGAAGAGGATAATTAAGAGCAAGCATCAGCTCTGTCTCATCTAACTACACAGTATTATGATCATGCACTTATGTCTCAAACTAAGACACAATGAGACAAAATGAGTTCTGTGAGTCTTTAGATTATCAGTAAATTCTGGTGACAGTTTGACGCTCAGTGGAGCCATTTTTGGTTTGTGATGAGTGTTTTGTGAGCTTCTGTTTTGTGAGTCGCTCTTTGTAATTTAGAAGATGGTGCAGAAATGTGCGCGCCCTTATCTGAGAGGACACGGAGAGAGTGTCGCAGACTCGAGGTGAGGAGATAAACCTCGGAGCTGGATGGCCTGCACGTTACCCATGTGCATCTTTTCAGTGACATCAAGTGAACCCATAATAAGCATTTCTATGTCTTAGACATCATGTCCATTTCTAATGAGAGATTATTTTTAAATGAGGGAAAGCTGGTCTAACAACACGCTTCCAACAGAGCTAAAGGTTCACCACAGTGAGACGGTGGGACTCTGATAAGAACTGAAACACTGTGTATGAACAGCTGAGACAAAACTATATATAAACACTCATTTATTCCAGTTTAGTTTACAATGATTTTAAAGTAATGTGGAACGATTCATGTTCATGAGCTGTTACAAACACAACTATTGATTTGTCTATATATGGTCGGACTACAAGGCTTGTGTTGAGGCTCTTGGAATAATGTGTGAATTACAGCAAGAAATGATGGTTTTCCATTTTACCAAAGTGGAATAAAATCACCACAGCAAAGAAATCATGTTATTGTCTGCAGCTAAAATATATGGTGAACATGGTTTTATAATAATGTGCAAACACAACCTCACTCTGCTCTATACGAGGAGCCAACCACAGCTGTCCGGGTCTTCATCCACCACCTCCACCATCTTTGCTCATCATCATTCACTTAATTGCTGATTGGTTTAAATCAAACTCCATTACAGGTTCAACTCCATTATATAACAGCATGTTGACTTTGGATCTGGTGTGCAGTGCCACCTTAAAGATGAGGAAACTAAGAGATTACAAAAAAGAAGTGGAGGAGTTAAAGAGCTGCAGCAGATTAACAGTTTCTGACAGTCATGTGTTAGAAATAGGACGATTAGATGAGCTGAGGGATCCATCTACTGCTCAGTGAAGCCTCATCAGAAACAGTCTCAGTGGAAGGATGGCTCTATTGTTAAGGAAGGACACAGGCAGAAAGACTGGCGTCTGTCACACAGGAACTGGACTGAAAATCAGCTGCACATATTCATCAGTATGTGCAAACATATTATAGGTGTGGAATTCAGGACAGTACCATCAGAAGTTGATCCACTGTGCAAATGTCTGATTGGCAGTGGCTTCATTTTTCACTATGAACAAACTGCTAATGCAGCATCACAGGACGTCAGCCATGGATTGGCCTCCCCAGACCTCAACATTACTGAAACATCTTAACAGAGGATGGAAACAAAGGGAACCAACATCCAAGAAAAGAGCTGCTGCTGAAAACTTCCTCACAGAAAACACAAACAAGCTTGACTAAGAGACTCCAGGCTGTGCTGAATTATAAAGGTGGACTGACCTCCAGGGTCCTTAGTATCATATAAGCTCAGTTTGGAGCATGAAACCAACGTTTCTCCTCCCAGAAGTTCAGTCACAGACCTGCAACAGAAACAAGAATCAAAGATTCAAATGACGCAGAGCTTTCATTTACTTCAATTCAATTCAATTTTATTTATATAGCGCCAAATCACAACAAAAGATGCCTCAAGGCGCTTCATAGATACAGAGAAAAACCCAACAATCATATGACCCCCTATGAGACAAGCACTTTGGCGACAGTGGGAAGGAAAAACTCCCTTTTAACAGGAAGAAACCTCCGAGCAGAACCAGGCTCAGGGAGGGGCGGGGCCATCTGCTGTGATTGGTTGGGTGAAAAGGACAAAAGACATGCTGTGGAAGAGAGACAGAGATTAATAACGATATGATTCAATGCAGAGAGGTCTGTTAACACATAGTGAGTGAAGAGGAAACACCCAGTGCATCATGGGAATCCCCCGGCAGCCTACGTCTATTGCAGCATAACTAAGGGAGGATTCAGGGTCACCTGGTCCAGCCCTAACTATATGCTTTAGCAAAAAGGAAAGTTTAAGCCTAATCTTGAAAAGTAGAGATAGTGTCTGTCTCCTGAATCCAAACTGGAAGCTGGTTCCACAGAAGAGGGGCCTGAAAACTGAAGGCTCTGCCTCCCATTCTACTTTTAAATACTCTAGGAACAACAAGTAGGCCTGCAGAGCGAGAGCGAAGTGCTCTAATAGGGTGATATGGTACTACAAGGTCATTAAGATAAGATGGGGCCTGATTATTTAAGACCTTGTATGTGAGGAGCAGGATTTTGAAAATTCTGGATTTAACAGGAAGCCAAAACAGGAGAAATCTGCTCTCTCTTTCTAGTCCCTGCAGGCAGTACGTATCTCAATCCATTCTTCTTTTGCAGCATTTAAATAACCTTTATCAGATTTGATGGTTTTGTTACAGACTTTTCAAAAAAGTGTTTTGCTTTTCTTTCACAAATGTGGGGATTAAATTGTGTTAAAATGTACAAAACAGTGATGTCATGTTTTGTGACTTGATGAATTTAAGAATCTTATGATTTAATAAGAAATTTGCAGACTTGCACAGAGATAGTAAAATTATATGACTGATAACAGAGACGAAGACAACAGACGATGAGGACAGGAAGGAACAGGGGTTTAAATGCACCAAGGAGACAGTCAGAGAGAACTCGGGACAACTGGAGGCATGTAGGGATGCAGGGACTGACAGAGACGGGGAAGACGTCTCATCGTGACGAGTAAAGTTTATCTTGCCTGGCTGGGCAGCTCTCTGGGTGCTCAGCACCCCAAAGCTCTGATCCTAGAATCGCCCCTGGTTGAGACGCATTTTCTCTAAACACCGGGTCTCTGTGGCTTTTAAACACCTCAACACGCTGCACCAAAAACTGGTCCACCCCAAGGATCGGGTCCCCCGACACAAACAGAGTAACATAGTGTACGCTGTTAAGTGCAGGAGGATTGTCAGGATTTATACATCGGGGAAACCAAACAACCTCTGGCTAAGAGGACGGCACAACACAGAAGAGCCACCTCGTCAGGCCAGGACTCTGCAGTCTATCACACCTACAGGCCAGTGGACACTCTTTCAATGATGAGGATGTAACATCCTGGACAGGGAGGAACGCTGGTTTGAGGGCGGAGTCAAGGAGGCCATTTACGTGAAAAGGGAAAGACCATCTCTGAATGGAGGAGGGGCCTAAGGGTCATCTGTCACCATCTTACATGCTGTGATTGCAGCCATTCCCCAGCTCTCTGTGAATGGGACTCATGGACATGGATCAGTGGTTGTTGATCAATGGTCATGAGAATTTGCATGATTAAGATGAAGGAACTGACCTCAGCCCCAGTGGGCTGGTTTCAGTCATTATGCAAATGTCCTGTTTATAAGATTGAAACCTGCAGCTGAGACTGAAGACGTCACCTGATGATGACGAAACGTTTCTCCCACAAAACGCTGCGTCCAGATGAACAGAACCAACTTTTGGAGACTCGTCTCTTGTACTGACTCACAGTTTTGTGTCTCTTGCAGCTGTTTCATCGGGCATGTTTGTTGTGACCCAGAGTCCAGATGTTTCTGTCATGGAGGGAGAGACCGTAAGCATCACCTGCTGCTGGACAAGAACGTCTGAAAGATTCAGAGTGGCCTGGCTGAAAAATCAAACAATAATTAAGAGAGAGACCAACGCAAATCAAGCTCCAAGTCTCTGAAAAAGGAGGCAAAGACTCATCTTTGAACATTTCAAACATCAGAGGATTCAGGAACACACATCTGTAAAGTGACTGTGGAGATTCCATCTTTAACTGTGTCTAAAGGAAATGGGACCATCATCACAGTCAGAGAGAAGACGGTGAATAACAACAACAACAACCACACAGACTCCAGTGAGTGAACACGTTCAGTTTGGTGACCAACACGCCTCCAACATATGTCAACGTCACCTTTTACAGATTAAACGCTGTCACATGAAAGTCTAGTCTGTCACGTGTCTGTGCTGTTACCGTACACGTGGCAGCCTTTGGTCGTCTGAAGGGACGATTAATAAACATTGAATCCTCCAAACCAGAGCGATGAAACTACCTGAACGTCTGTCAGCTGAAAACCTTCAAACTTACAGACGTTTGTGACGACTGGCTTAGAAAAAATTACCTAATCTTAGAAAAAGCTTTTGTTGTAGTGAAACTACGGTGATGATAAAG
>NW_024582674.1:196045-201911 GCF_018398535.1 Haplochromis burtoni
AACGAATGAAGAGCTGAACTTTGTTTTGTGTGAATTTCAGCTCCTTCATCATCGCCTGTCATCTTCGTCCTGAGGAGTCTGCCCTTCATTCTCCTTGTTCTGATCTTCTGCTGCTTTAGAAACAAGTGGACCACATCACAGCGTCGCAGGTCACTACAGCACATCTGAACCTGACTCTGTTACACTTCATGTTTTGTGCTTCTTGTAGTTTGTCGGTGTGAGTTGGTGTTTGTTGGCGCATCGCTTTGGTCCAGACTGAAGTACCAACGATGGGATTTTATATTCATGCTCCTCAGAGGATAACCCCGTCCCTGAGGTTTGGGGGGTTTAGTGACGACTACAACTTTTACTACTGATAACTACGGATTATGTTCCCAATGAGATCGTCTGAAACGTTTCTTCATAGAGAAATGTTTCACTAAATGTCTTGAAGGTACCATCAAACTTTATCATGTTTAAAGCTAATTACTAAAGACAAGACAGATGTTACCAAGGTAACAGGCTAGCTTAAGGTGGCTAACAGTCATATGTTGTATCACTGCAAGGTCTTTACCTTACAATACAGAAAGCACCGTGTCCATCTTTTATACGCTCTTATGGTGAAAAATTAATTTGGTTTAAAATGATTAACGCTAATGTAAAAAAAACTGAAAAAAGCTGCACTGTGTCAGGAGTGATGTGCAGACTCAGCGATGCGCAGAGTGATGCAGACAGCAGCAGGAAAAGACCTTAACAGAAAACGAGTGATTCATTTAGATGGATGCAAAAGTGCAAAAACACAAAATACTGAACGATACACCGAAGAAAAAACACTGGCACCACCGAAACACTGAGACACAAGGACAGCTGCACCAATGCTCTGATGAGGGACAGAGAGAAACACAGCCAGTATACTGAAGGGTGATCAGGGAAGTGGAGACACACGGGAACACAGCTGAACCGATTAAGAGACAAAGGAAGTAACATTTAAGACACTGCACAAGGAGCACGAGCTCACCAAAGTAAAACAGGAAGCAGCAGGACACAAAGAGCAGGAGTAAAGCCCGACACACATCACAGAGTAAACAGTCACGACTGGACTGTGGAAAGAAGGAAACACAGCAGAGAGTCAGAGGAAACAGGATGGATGAACTAATATGAAGAGTCTATAGAAGGAAGTGACGCACGGGGGCGTTAAAATACGTGTTTGCATTGTTCTGTGTCAGCTGTGGTGAAGTTATTTCAACAGAACATGTTGTCACAGCATCATCAGTTATAATCTTGTAAAATTACAAACGCGTGCATCACTGTGAACATGCAAAGTGTAACTCATGTTTCATGTTTCAGCTGCTGGAAGTGAAAGCATGTCTGCCCAGAGAGGAGACCAAGAAGAAGAAGAAGTGAGAGAAGAAAAGTGGAAACACTGTAGAAACTTGTTCGGTGTTTTTGGTTTTAAATTTATGTGATGATTCCAAAAACTCTGTTGATTAAAAATGACTGATTGTCTCATTTAATGAATAAATTAATACTCCTCTGGGTTACCATAGTAACATGACCAGCACAGATGCTGGAGCAGCAGGATCAGACCACCGACCTTTCTGTTGTCAGGTGACCTGCTCCCTCCTGAGCCCCACTTCTCATGACCAACGACTCACTTTTCCCTTTCTGTTATTCTCACTGACACTTGAGGATTCATCATGTTTGATCAGGTTTTCTTATCACGTCTCTGTTCTGTGTTGAACAGATTACACAACACTGACACAATGTTGTGGGTCTGTGCAAACAGTGTTTCTGTGATGACTGCAGCTCACTGTCCCGATCGTTCCCTCTGTTACCCTCCTCCCTGTTAAACATGTTAGCATGACCTTTGCTCCAGTTATCACCGGGTCCCATCATGCTCTGCAGCTCTGTGGGTCAAACTGAAAACACTTGTAGGTGTTGTTTCCTGAGCTCTGCTATTCTGCAGCCACAGGATGTGCCAGGCTCAGGGAGGGGCAGCCATGTGACCAGTTCGGCTGAGAGAAAGAAGACATCAAAACGTGCTGTGGAAGAGCCAGATATGAATAATAACTAATGATTAAACACGTGTATTAACACATAGTGAGTGAAGAAGAAACACCCAGTGCATCATGGGAGTCCCCCAGCAGCCTACTGGGTGGTTGTTACATGTACAAGATTCAAACTTGTAATTTGAACTAAATAATTTCATGTTTCTATGGTGAACATAATTAAATCATGTAGCATCTGCATGAAACTCAGCAACTTCATTTGTTCTTGTTGAGATGACAGGATACAATCTAGTCAGAGTGGTTCGTTGCTGGACTCACAAAGTTCACAAGATCACTAAGATGTCAAACTGCAGGAAAATCGCTGGAGTTTTAAGACGCAGACAAGTTCACACCCACATCATGTGTTTGCTGTTTATTGTGGTTTAACCTGTCAAGGACAAAAACATACAGAAAATGCTGCATCAATCACAGCTTTCCTGGTTGTGTTAAGCCTGGCGTGACAGCTTGGTGGTGTGATGGTTGGTGCTGGTGCCTCACAGCAAGAAGGGCCTGGGTTCAAATCCACAGTCTGGCTGGTTTGCAGTGTGTAATTAGAGTTATTGGTGATTCTAAGTTACCCATGAATGTAAGTGCAAATGGTTGTTTGTCTCTATGAAATCATCAACCCCCACATTGGTTCATTAAGCAACACTAGCACTAATCGCCTTGATTAACAAAGTAGTTGTTCAAACAACAGGATTTCATTGAGTTCTGCTGAAGCTTTTAACTTGTGTTGAATGAATTAAAACGTTCACTCTACATACTTAAATAAATCACTTCAAGTCAATGTAAGTATACTACATTGATCCAAGGTAATCTGATTACATCAAACCACCAAATGCCAAATGTGTTGGTTTGACATGGTTAAAAATGGTTTATTGTACTTGGTTAAATCATGTATGGGTTAGGGTTAGGGTGCCGTGACCTTTGAACTGGCGCCACATGCAGCTGTGCAGGTTAGCATCATGCTGGTCCACTCTCCCAGCCAGCTGTTGGCGGTAATGCAGCACCAACTGCTTTTGTGGAGGATGTTTTATGCGTCACAGAGGAGAGGACATTTACTCAGCAACAAAAGAAATGTTAACTGAGATCAATCTGACAAACGTTGTCTCCACTGATGGGTCAAAGGAGCAGTTACTCGACTAAAAGAGGACAACCCGGACCTGCTATCACATCACTGTGTTATCTATGCTCCTCACTCTGAGGGATACAGAGAGGCCATGAATACCGTCGCTGAACTTACCTTTCTCTGCTTCTTCATCTCATCAGCATCACCTGCTTCGTATTTTAGCACAGGTGAACGACTTACTCCTACACAGCAATGTCAGGTAACTAAGTGCTGGGGCTACGTCCAGTGGTGGTCAAGTTACATGAAAAAAGTAATTAGTTGGTAATTACTGATTACTTCTCCAAAAAAAGTAATCCCATTACTTTACTGATTACTTATTTTTCAAAAGTAATTAGTTACTTAGTTACTTTTTAAAACCATGGTACACAACCTGAATATGTAATAAAGCAATAAACCTTTCAGCCCAAATCTATTTTATGCATAATCCATCATATAAAACTGAATCGAGCAGGAAGAAAGCGCGATCACACTGCTGTCGGGAACTCCACAGCGTATCCTTTACTACACCTTCGCTCATCAACCATACAAGGTCCAGTTCAACGACTGCTGCTTATCAAACACGACGCAGTGTTCACACAACCCGTAAGGTTGCAGAAGTTTACTAAAGAGGTAAAACATGTAAAGCCCACAAAGTCACGAGGCCATCTGCTCCTGCAGTTTCTGGAGGATCAGACCAACATTGTTGCTGACATCACACCTCAGTGATTTCCATTTGTGATTATCATGAAAGAACAGCTCTGTGTGTGATAACAGCTGTCCAGAGAAAACTTGACATTTTAAAACAGCATCTTCAGCAGGACGGTGCACGTTTCCCCTCAGGGAAAGAAATCCAGGGTGCTAACATCACCTCACATGCTGCATTTGCACAAAAACTGACGGAAAACTTTAAGGATCACTTTGATGGCTTCGCTTTGGAAACTCAGCTCCACCTTTTCATGAAGAATCCCTTTCTGTTGAAGAATATCCCTGCATTCTTACAGGAGGATGTGCATGTCTGTAAATGGGTGGATGTAGGTTCTCTGCAAATGGGACTTGTGTATTTCCAAGCTGATATACAGGAGCAATGTGCAGCGTCTGATCCTGCTGCCTTCTGGATGCAGACTGTGCCAAAGACTACGTTTCCAGGACTTACCAAAGTTGCTGTTGCCTTAACCATGTTTTGATCCACATGCAGTCGTGAATCAGTCTTCTCAACTGTTAGCATGATTAAAAACAACTGAGTAATGAACATTTGCATACATGCTTACGAGCTGCATGGACCCCGTTTCACCCAGACTTGACTGACCTCAGTGAGAGGCAGCACTGTGCTTTAAGTTACACTGTGATGAGTTTGTCAAACCTTTTTTCTGCACTTCTTCATTTTCCTGAATGTTGAGGATTTTGTTAGGAGACTCTGTTGCGCCATAATGTTCGTTTATATAGATGCTGCAAAGATTATTGGATAATTTCAGTGTTAAACAGTTTTTGTTTAATATCGGTGGTTGAACTGCACTGCACTGGTTGAACTTTCTATTCAGCAGGTGATTTAATGGGCAATGAACAAAGAATAATTGATCCGTAGTTACAAGAAAAAATCTGTTAAATGTCGAACTGACTTTTACACTAAAGTGCAAAACTCTGAGCTGTTTGTCTGGAGTCTGCAGCTTCTCTGCTGCTCTCGTCTAAAACAGCAGCAGCGCCGCCACAGCGCCATCTAGTGGTGGTTTCACCAAAATTAAGTGTCACGTCTTTGCTGTTCTTCGGGTTCAGGGGATCAAACCTGTAAAAGTCCTGTTTCACGATCACCTGCTTTGTTTTTCATCTTTATGGTTAATATTTATCGTAGTTTTTGCTGCACTACATCACAACGTTTCCAAAGATGAGCTTCAGAGAGTCCGCGACAGAAGTTTGTTGATATTATATTTAGAACAATTTCAGCGCATTTACTAAGTAAAGTTTTTATAAAGTATTTTTACACTTTGACATAACAAAGCACCGTGCAAAGAAATAAAAGCTCAGAATAATCACAGCAAACGATCAAATATGAAAATGCAATTGATCGCAATACAAACTGAGCTTAAACACACAAGACAAGAATGAAAGAACAGAAGGTAAAAAGAAAGAAAGTTATAATCAGTAAGAATTTCAACAGGAAGTCTCGTTAAACAGAAACATTTTCAAGTCCACAGCTTTGGTGCCTGAAACACTCTGAACGCCGCAGGCCGTGGAAGCGCGCAGGCGTGGAAGCGCGCAGGCGTGGAAGCGCAGGCGTGGACGTCAGGCACATTTTATATTCTGCTCTAACTGTGCTGCTGCTTTTGTTCTCATCGTGCATTCGTCTTAATACATTTTCATAAAACAGAAAGTTTCATTGCATTCAGAATAAAGCGTTATCCTTTCAGCACCACGGACAGCGCATCAGCTCCACGCTCTGTGACCACATCAGTCACTCACAGCTTTGTCTTCACTGTTAAGCTGAATCACAACCTCCAGCTTTCTTGTTCAGAGCCACGTGAAAAGTGAAAAGCACAAAGCTGATGTAGAGTGAAATATTCTGCTGGGCTTTTGTACACTGTCATCCATGTAGTGCTTTACATAAGCACGAGAATGTTTAAATGAATATATATTTAGGAGAGTATAAAATATTAGCCGGAAAAGGGTGGAGTGCCCACTCCGGGTCCGGGATGAGTTCCTGCCCCAAGTGGAGGAGTTCAAGTATCTCGGGGTCTTG
>NW_024582674.1:201931-252296 GCF_018398535.1 Haplochromis burtoni
GCTGCACCGGTCCGTCGTGGTGAAGAGGGAGCTGAGTGTAAAAGCGAAGCTCTCAATTTACCGGTCGACCTAGTGTGCAGGAGTTCACCTGATTCGTGATTTCACTCCTTTTGTGTTAAAATATACGTGTGTGGTTAATTATGATTATAAGACTGAAGTTAACCCGCTCGCATTTAAAGCCAGTCATCCACGAGTCTGTCAGTGTCTGTGTTTCTGTCACTCCAGCTGACAAACACCAACATGTATTCTGGGGTCACTGAAAGGCCAATTATTTTCTTAATCGAGGAACAGAGTGTCAGGAAATTCCTAATTTTCAACGTAAAGGCTCTGTTACGGGGGGGAAAGGTAACTAAAGGAAATGGTCAGGATCCTTCAACATTACACTTTTGCAAAACAACAGCCTTCGATTATCTGTTGGACGTTATCGATGAGCTAAAGCTGTGAAACTGTTGTCTCCCTTCAGCTTATTAGCATGATGATTTACTCTCCTAATAAACTCAACTGTAGAAACAACAGCAGAAGTGTCCTACGTGTGGAGAAATGTGCATCACAGGGTTAACAGAGAGTACAACAGGACACACTGACAGGGACGAAGGGAACTCAGGTCTGTGTAAACAGTGGGAACTAACTGGGGATAGGAAATAGACAGGGAACAGCACGCAGGTGAAGACGGTCGGACACACAGGAAGTCAAACTAAAGGTTAAACCTGCTGTCTGGAACAGGCACGCCCTTAAAAAGCACAGATGCAGTGCTGGGCTCCCCTGAGGCCTCGGACTTACTGTGGAGAGGTTATTCTGCTCTGAGCCAGCAGCGCCGTCCAGTGGTGACCGACGGAAACGCGCTACTCTGACGTCTTACCTGTTCCTCAGGTTCCGGTACATACCTGTAAAATATCACCTTTTGCTTGTCACCTGTTGCTGTGTCAAACTACAAACATGTAGAGCTTACTGCAGTACAACAACACTGAAACTCACAGCTCAGCTTTAATCCAAACGTGATATAAGCGTGACCTAAACGTTAAAATAAAATAAAATAAAATAAAATAAAATAAAATAAAATAAAATAAAATAACATAAAATAAAATAAAATAAAATAAAATAAAATAAAATAAAATAACATAAAATAAAATAAAATAAAATAAAATAAAGGGGAGACGCTCACGTTTCAGAACCACCGCCTGCCTGCAGAAAAATCCTGCTAAAGCTTTGCATCATCCATCAGCTGCACATCCAGATACTTTAAATACTTTGAGTGCTTTTACCTGAATACATTTACTTTACTAAAGTCAGACCCGCAGAACTCTGTTTGTTTTTTTCTTTAGATTTTTATTACCCACTTTGTTTCGTTTCTGTTGTACAAGTTACGTTTTATTTTCTATTTATTTATTTGTCGCATTTTCAAGCGTGTTAGTAAAAGTTTACAAACAGTAGATGGCGGTAGAGAGAAAACGAAGCTCTTAATCGTCTCACTGAAGAAGAACTCGGATACCCATAATCCTCTTCTTCTTCCGTTTCCAACCATTCGAGTCCTAAGATGGCGGACCGGCGGCGAAGGAGGAGGCGCGCGTCCCAGGACAGCGAGGATGACGACGAGTCCGGGTCGGGTTCGGACAGCGGGAGGTCCGGGTCCCCGTCCTCGAAGCCCCGGGGACGGGAGCCCGACCCGGCGGAGCCGGCCGCGAGCCGGGTCCCGGCGAAGAGCGACGTGGAGTCCGAGTGTGTGAGTACCAGCTAGCGGCTAATGTTAGCTCCCAGAGCTCGCCCGGTCCCGGGCGGGAGATCAGAGCCGAGCTTTCCGGCGTTAGAGCATTTATTCCGGGCCAGAGACCCGCTCCGGGCCCGGGTCACTGTGGGAAATGAACCCTGGATAAAACAGCAGGTGACGTGTTCGAGTCCCACAGACAGCTCGGTGTTTGTTCGGCGTTAGCTCGAAGGAAACGGGTAACGGCTCCGTCTGACGGTTCTGGTCCATGACCTCGGGCAGCCTGGCGGTTCGAGCTGGAACAGACCGAGTAGCTCGCTTTAGCGCTTGTGTCCGAACCGGAAAGGCTCAAACTAACACGGATACCAACCGTGACACAACACCAAGGTGTGAGAGTGATGTCCGGGACCCCCGGGCTAGCTGCATCACGCACCTCCGCGTGACCCGAGGTCTGAGAGAGGCTCTGGGCTGAGCCTCCATTTTGTGGCCGTGGGTCTGTCTGAGATCATCCCGGGCCCCTGTGGTGGTGTTTAGCTGCCGTTTTTGGTCCCCGCAGCGAGGGGAAACATGACCGATTCAGTCCGAGCGCAGTGCAGCCTGAGGCGGGTTTACTGGCTCCAGGATGTTTACATGACAACAAACAGCAGATTAGTAAGAACCAATCAGCAGCAGGCTTGTTGATGAGTGTGCTGAAGTGAAATGTGAGTCCTGCCTGTGATTTCAGACCTTTGCTGTGTTTAAGCGCTGTTACTTTGGTTTCCGGGCTTCTGCTTCATCTGATCTCTGCTCTCCTTCGGGTCGCCACGGCAGCTCTGCCTCCACCTCCTCCTTTCCCAGCATCCTCCTCTGTCACTCCACCCCTCTGCATGTCCTCCTTAACTACATCCATGAACCTCGTCTCCTCCTGCCTGGCAGCTCCATTTTCATCATCCGCCCTCCCTCCTCTGCACATGCTCAGACGCTCTCTGACTCCGAGCTGTCGCTCATTTCTGACGCTCAGTTGCCTTCTACAAATCAAACATCACAGCAGGTCTCACCACCTTCTCATAAACCTTCCTCTTCACTCTGGTAAAGCCTGTTTTTTATCCGGATGCACAGACACAAAGTGAATCTGGCTGTTGGCGTGAGATCAGACCGAGCGCCGGTTTGAAGAGACTCTGTGAGACGTTTGATCTTTGAGCTGCGTTCAGACTCTGCTGAAGTAATCCGAGCTGTGCTGTTGGTGGTCTGTGCGGCTGAATAACGTGCCCGGCGCTCTGTGACGCACTCGCAGCAGAGCTCTGACACAAAGACGCGTCTGATCCTCGGCGCTTTGGAGCTTAACGTTGGTTTTCTTGTTTGTCGTTGCAGGAGAGTGAAGACGGCGTTGGAGAAGGTAAGCTGCTTCTTTGCACCACTCTGAAGGCACAATATGGGAAATCAGGCCGCTGTCGGGTGATTTCACTCCTCTTTGTTTTTCAGCCGTCCTCTCAGATTACGACAGCGCCGACCCCGAGGACAACGGCTCGCATTCAGAGGTACGACCGCCGACTCGCCGCTTCCTCTCGGCTGTGACGTCACGTTTTAGCCTCTTTAGGGAGTGTTTCTCCTAAAACTGTGTCCTCCTCAGGGAGTGGAGGAGGAAGAGGAAGCAGAGCAGTACAGCGACGAGGAAGCTCCAGCAGCAGCCAGCGAGCCCCAGCCCCCCACTACAGACGGGCCTGTGGAGGGAGCGCAGGGAGAGGAGGAGGAGGGCGGAGAAGCTGAGGAGGAAGAAGAGGCTGGAGGGCGGAGCAAAGAGGAGAGCAAAGCAGAGGAGAAGGGAAACCTAGCAGGAGAGCGACAGAGCGGAGACGGACAGGTGAGACAGGAACAGGAAGTGAGCCTCTGCTCAGGCAGAAGGGTAACAAGAGCGAGGGGAGGGATTAAAGACGGTACCTGCTGCCATCTGATTGGTCTGATCTGAACTTTCATACAGGAGTCGACGGACGACCCGGAGACGAAGGCGGGAGGCAAACCGGGGCAGCAGCTGGACGACGACGAGGACAGGAAGAACCCGGCGTACATCCCGAGGAAGGGTCTGTTCTTCGAACACGACGTCAGAGGGCACGCTCAGGAGGAGGAGAGGTAATAGCTCCGCCTCCAGATCAGCTCCGAGTCGTTTAAACAGACATTTGAAGTGAAGCACCGTGTCTGCTTCGTGCTGCACGCTGACAAACTGAAGCGCTGAGAGTTTAGGGAGGAGTTAGACGGGCTGGAACGCTCCGCCCACAGATTTGCGTCACTGCTTGCACGGGTCAGTCGTAACTCTGAGCAGGTTAGGGCTCGTTTTTAAAGCCTCTCTGCTGTTACCCCATCGATGTGATGTCATTGATGTCCTCTCCGTCTGTCTTCAGGCCGAAAGGCAGAAACAGGAAGTTGTGGAAAGACGAGGGCCGCTGGGAGCACGACAAGTTCAGGGAGGAGGAGCAGGCGCCCAAGAGCCGCGAGGAGCTGATCGCAATCTATGGTTACGACATCCGAAACGGCGGCGGCCCCGGAGACCGAGGGTACAGACAGCGGAGGCCCAGGTGAGCGGCGTGTCGGCTGAACGTTGAACGTCTCCAGAGCTGCGAGCTTTGGGACGTCCGCGGGTCACTTTGAGTGAGGTCATCACACTTCCTGTAACGAGCGTAGCCGCTGTTGGTTTGATGTTTCACCTCCGTCTCTGTCTCCTGCAGACCGACTTCGTCTCCCAGCAGAGACAAACGGTGGCGAGATGGAGGAGGCGAGCGGCCCGTCCGGTCCTGGCAGAACAGGGGAGGAGGTCTGAACCGAGGAGGAGCTCCTCCACCTTCATCTGTCCACCCCTCCTCTTCGTCGCCATCCTCTGCACAGCGAAGCGGCGTCCCCTCCAGACCGCCTCCCTCCCGTAGCAGACCACCCCAGAGTAACCTGCACCCCCCACCTTCGTCTCACTACAGGAACAATGAATCAAACGCACCCCTGGTGCACCACCGAGAGCGGCCGGGTCCTCGGGCTCAGGCGGAGCCTACAGGGGAAAGGGGAGGTGTCAGAGGAGGGCGAGGAGGAAGGGCGCCCTCTGTGGTCATTGAGGACATTACAGTCAGTCAGGGAGGGGCCACGGAGCAGGACTTGAGCGTTGGCGCCGTAACGCCGGCAGCGTCGCCACAGCCGGGCGGTTACCAGTCCACATCGCCGAGACGCCAGCAGGAGCAGCGAGGCGGCACGGACAGATCTGCATCAGGATTGGCCGCTTCCTCTTCTGGCTCCGACCCCTCCCTTCAGTCGGCAGCAGCGTCCAATCGGGAAGCTTCCCCTCCCGCAGAGCGGCCAGTGGAGCGCAAGTCTTACTCGCTGGCTCGCAGGACTCGCTCGCGTCCCGCAGACCTGGGCAGTAAACAGGCGTCTGTGGAGGAGTCCGTTGCCGGGGGTAACACCTCTTCTCCCAGCAACGTGGGGGGAAAGAGCTGGTCGGGTGGAGGCGACGCGCCGAGCCAGGCGGGAGGAGGTGTGACGGAGCTGGACCAGGACGTGGCTCGGCTCAATCTGGCCAGGCAGAGCTGGAGCCCGACCTCGTACGTGCGGTCTGAGATGAGAGGTGAGCGCTTTTACACCGTCACCTCACAGGTGGCGCTCACAAGTCAGGTGGTTCATGCTAAATGTTGACTGAACAGCTTCGCCTGAGGCGGAGCTAAAACAAATATCTACAGCAGTCTTACACCTCAGTGATCTCTGGTCCCTGTGAGGCTGAAACACGTGCAGTTTGTGTGTGTGGAGGGGCTACACCTGCGCAGCTTTGTGTCGCCCACACCTGCAGCTTTGTGGCGCCCACACCTGCAGCTTTGTGTCGCCCACACCTGCAGCTTTGTGTCGCCCACACCTGCAGCTTTGTGTCGCCCACACCTGCGCAGCTTCCTGATGTCTTCTTCTCTCTGTAGATGTTTGGCTTTTTCTAACTTTGTCATTGCTCTGAATTCTCATGCAGACTAAATCTTACGTGTTCCATAAAAGTCAACATTTGAATGTTGTTGATGATGAATGTGGCTCCATGTTGGGCCCTGTTATTTGGCGCCCCCGAGCGCGTGTGGTTGTCTGTCGTTAAACCAGTCTCTCTGACCACAGGCCTTCCTAACCCCCTGCACATGCCCAGCGGCCCGCCGCAGTTCTCCAGCATCGAGGAGATGGGTGTCGGCAACAACCGGGCCAAACGCTACTCCTCCCAGCGACAGAGAGCCGTGCCCGAGCCGGCGCCGCCCATGCACCTGGGAGTGATGGAGGGACACTACTATGAGCCCAGTAAGCCTAAGATCACATGACCAGCACCACGTGGCTACGTCACATCAGTTTCCAGCTGTTGTGAAACACCGCAGCGTCCTTTTATGAAAACGAGCTGCTGGAGAAGAAAACGTCGCCTCGCTGTGATTAACCTGCTGTCATTTTCTGTCTCAGTGTCGTACCAGGGACCAATCTATGCCCACGGGGATAGCCCCGCCCCCATGCCGCCACAGGGCATGCTGGTGCAGCCTGAGATGCACATCCCGCATCCCGGTAGGTGGAGTTTGCAAATAGCAAAGAGAAATGAAACATGCATGAAAGAGTTCGGGTCTTAGGAGGTCAATGGATGTTTTCACGCAGTGACCTCATGTCTTCGTCTCTGTTAAGGTCTCCATCCCCACCAATCAGGAGGCCCCATCGCTAACCCCGCCCTATACGGAGGCCCACCAGTGTCTCTTTCACCAGGGCAACCACAGCAACTGCTGCCACCGCCTTTCTACCCTCCACCGGGGGTCATGACCTTCCCCTACCCCACCATGTACCCAAACCCACAGGTACTGATGTCAGTTTAAAAGGTGGCGTGGAATTCACTGTGATTGGCTGTCTTCCTGTCTTTGAGCCTCAGTTTGTGGCCAGTGTCGTGTTCTGTGCAGGAACAATAGAGTGAAAGTTTGATCCAGGAGCTCTCTGATTGGTTGCAGGGTCAGACCCAGGTGACCTACGGAGGCGTGACGTACTACGACACGGTGCAGCAGCAGGCCCAGCCCAAGCCTTCGCCCCCGCGCCGCACATCCCAGCCCGTCACCGTCAAGCCCCCCCCTCCAGAGGTGCCCTTTGCCTCAGAGTGACTCTGCCCCTCACCCCTCCCTGCCACTCCATCTCAGCCTCGCTCTGGTCCAAAAACTGTAGGTGAGTAACACCTGAGGGGGGAGTAGTGGGTGTTTTTAGGAGGCTAATGCGAACGAGGAACGCCGCCCCCTACAGGTGGGCGCAGGAAGTGCACAGGTCGTTCTTTGTAGGCTCAGGCTACGTCCACACGTAAACAGCGTTTTGGGTTCACGTGTTGACGAGGAAAACGTAGGTTTAGCCGCACATCGTCAAACATGTGCGCCACTGATCAAATTTACAGACTTCTGATTGGCTAACATGTTGACACGGTTTGCATTATATCGCCACCGGCTGCTGTGGCGTGTTCTTCACAGCGTTTGACTTCGTTTTTTGTGTTTAGATGTGGACGCAGGTCCTTTTTTTTTTTTTTTTTTTTTCCCCAACTGTACGTGTGGACGTAGCCTCAGGAAGAACTGTGACGGAGGAGAAACGAGCGAAACGATGCGCAGCCACAGAACTGATCCAGGACTCGTTATCAAAGTTTCATGCTTTAAACTAATCAAGTCGTTTAAACAAAAACAAACATGATTCTTGTTCTTTGATGTTCGTGTGTCCCTCTGTCCGCAGGAGCGGGGTGGGCGGGTCGGTGAGGAGCTGCGGTCCAAAAACATCCACCATGGTAAAGGAGGGAGGGCGGGATGGAGACAGGCTCCGCCCACAGCATCACTGGTGGATTCAGACTTTCTCCCCTTTTTTTTGTTTTGTTTTGTTTAGCCCGTGTAGCAGTCGGGCGGGTCGGCGGTTCGATGCTGTATCTTTGAGCAAAATGGGACTGAGGAGTTGACGAGGAGTCGACCTCGGCGCTGTCGGTGCTCTCAGAGTATTTTTATTTGTTTTCTGTTGAATCTTGGAAACGGTTTTCTGCGTCAGGCGCTCCTCCTGCAGGAGGACGCGTCGTCGTCCATCCGTCGCAGTTACAGAGTTTGAAGACAGCTCGGCTTGTTTTGGCTTCTGCTCAGTGCTCATTCCTCTAACTTTAACGTGTAATCAGCAGATAAACATGTAATAAACGGTTAATAACACTTTATAAAGGTGCGGTAACTCGCGTGGGCGCTCAGAGGTGCAGGTAGAGCAAAGATCGCTTCCTCCGTGTTCGGACGGCCGTAGTTTAGCGAGACGTCGCGTGTGTTTCAGCGTTCAGTGAAACTGCAGTTCAAACTTTAAACGAGACTTCAAACCTGGAGGAAACAAAAACGGCTAGAATCAAATGCAGAGCTTCTCTCTGACAGCATCACTGCAGCTAAACGCACTCAAACATTCCTGAATGTTTATAATCCGGATATTTTGCTGTGTTCCATCAGAGCAGTCTCACACGTGCGACGCAGACGCGTGAGACTCGTGAATAAACTGAGTTTAGCGACTTGTTTCTGTTTAAACGGATGGTTTTGACATTTCCGAGTGTTTTTGAGCTTCAGGAAAATAATTCCAGCTTCTCGTTTTTCCTTATCGTAAAGATTCAAACTGCAGACCTGTGACGGGGGCGGGGTTTAGGGTCCAGCATTAAAAGAAGAGTTATGTATTTTGTGATAAATGAAGAGAATAATTAGCAGATTAAACATCAGATAGTTTAAGTTGAATTAAGCGGAACTTTCCTTCGTCCTTTATGAAGGCCTCGAGTCCTGTAACGGCGCCGCGTCCCTTTAACGTGCGGCTGTCTGCCCTCCTGAGCGTACACGTGTCACTTCCTGTTGTGATGGGGAGTTGGGGCAGGTGGAGGCGGTTCGTGTTGCTGTGCAGGCGTACGTGTAAATAGAAGCTGCAGAGTAGAAACATATTCTAATAGGCATAGAGGAGCTTCGGCAGGGACCTCGAGCGAATCGATGGATGATGGAGAGCGGCCGTGTGGGTTTGGTTTCCTCTGTTCTCACGTCTGTTTCTTTGGGTTTATTATTGTTGTTGTTGTTGGGGGTGCGTGCCGCCTCGTCTCTTTGTTTTCTGCACGCAGGAAGCTCGAGCTAAAACTTGATGAAGAACGCCCGGCTGTCATGTTTCTGTTTGTTTGCGCTCCGTGTTCTGGGAGCTCGTGGTCGGACGTTAGCGTTCCTCCTCTCGTTAAACTCGGGGAGTTGTTTGACTGATGGGTGAGGACAGAAGCGAGTTGCCGTTAGAAACGCCTGCCGTTCAGCCCGTTAGCAGGGTCGTCAGGAGAAAACAGGTTGAATTTAACAGGAGCATTAATCGTTCCTGATCCCCGTGCTGATGTTTGATTGGGGGGATTCCTCTGATGGCGGGGCTCGGATTCAGTGGGAGGAAGTCGGGGTTTTGGTGCTTGCATCAGAAACGACACCGCTCTGATCTTCGTTCACCTTCATCGGAGGAGGAAGAGGAGGCCTTCGGCTGTGACGGTAGCTTCAGCTCCAACCGTTAATGTCCACAGATGTTTCAATAAAGTTTAGAGACGTCTCCTGTTCTCTGGCTCTTTCTTTGTTTTTGTCTCTCAAATAAATCCTGCAGAGCTGGAGTTGGGCTGACTGCTGTGACCTTTGACCCGAGCTGCCCACACTGCTCAGTGTAGCTATGTCCCAATTCATAGGCTGCATCCTTCAGAGAAGGCCTGAAGTGAGCGGCTGTGAAACGGGACGGTCGAGCCTTCAGATCTGCGTCACCGCTGTCTGGGTGGAGTTAATAAACTCGCCGTCTGCTCCTTGCTGTCTAAAATATAACAGGACACCGGAGGAAACTCTCGACCGTCTCACACGTCTGTTTATCCGTTTGACGTTTATTCAGCTGTGTGAAAACTAGAACTTTGATCTCAGCCACACCGATTTACTCACAAACAAATGAAACACTGAAAAAAACAAACAATAACATTTTTAGGTTGTTTAAACGTGATGTATGAGTCACTTAATCTGAGCAGCCAAGGACCGCGGGGGGTTTGAAAGCGATGTGCCGGGAGTCTGGGCGGCTCCAGTGACCCTCGAGCTCCCGGTCAGCGATCGAGCTGGTGGGTAACAGACATCCCTGAAAACGTCGCAGCACTTTTGCAAATATGAGGTGTCTTGATAAACAGAGCAGACATTTGAAGTTTGCACAGCTACGTTCTCACCAGGAAATATGTTAAACGTTTATTTTGTGACCCAGAAAGATTAATAAGAGTAACATTAACGCTAAAGGCTGCCGCCATTGTTGGAAACTATGAATTCTGGGATAGGTGGGCCACGAAGGACACACCCGATCCATCCTTCAAATCTGGGGAAAAGGAGGACTCGTTTGGAGGAGTCTTCGAATCAGGACAGCCTTTGTCACCTGGCTGTGATGTAATCGGCCTATGAATCGGGACATACCTTGTGACCGCAGTTGTTTTACAGTGATGATGATGACTGCATTGATTTGGTTCTGTTTCTATGTGGAGAACGTCGTCGTCCACGCAGAGGGTCAATAAAGAACCTAAAACATGTTTCTGCTCACTGTTTAGATTTATTTATTTTTTAAATAATTTTAAATCCAGCAAAAGCTTCAGGAGGGATTTGGGTTCAGCACCAGCAGCTCTTCAGATGTATTCAAATCAATCATCCAGCATCTGAGCAGGACGCCTCCTGGGCGAGCCCGTGGATCCAGAACAGTCTGCTCACATCCTGTCGGTCCACTCTGGTGTCATCAGGTGTCGCTGAGGTGTTCAGGACACTGAGCGGCTGATGGGCAGAGCCACAATGAGGCAGAATCATAAAATCACAGACTTATATAAAAAGTAGCCAGCGTGCTGTCAGTCTTTGACTCTGCACTAATTATTCTGAAGCCTCAGTGTTTGTCTTTTGTTTGCTGCAGCCAGCATTCACATATTTTGTTTCATTTATTTAGATTTTTGTTTTCCATGAATAACAGTGATGATGAGAGCAATGCAGTGAGTCAGGTGTCAATCAGCACCTGTAAAGAGGTAAACATCTCAGACAGAAGCAAATGAATGTGAAAAATGATCGAAATGGACATCACAGCAGTCCCTCTGCAGTCTGGGGTTCAGGCTCCTCAGTGGGAGTTTGGGGGGTCTCGTTGGGCCCTTTGTGTCCTCGTGGCCGCCCCAGTTTTCCTCGGTGCAGTAACTATTCCGTCCAGCAGGCGGCGGCAGCGCGTATTGACTCAAGCCGCCATTATCCCGTAGTAGAAGGAGGAAGAACAGAGGGGAAGCATCCAGGAATTCTGCCACAGTTCTCCTGAAAAACCTCCTCTGCGCCATGGAAATGTCGGGAGCGGACAGCGACTGGAGGAGCCCACAGTTCCGACAGAAAGTCGTGGCTCAGATGTGAGAAAGTCTCTGTTGTTCTGTTTAATGTCACTGTTTTGGTTTGTGTTAGCCGCTCAGGCTAAGCTAAAGGCGGCGCTGTTAGAAAATGCGTCATGTCTGAGCAGGCGTTTAGAAAACGTTAAATTAAGAAAAACCGGTAAAAAAGCAAAGCGAGCTCGGATCTGATGACACGACGGGACACAGAGGACGAAAGGTCCGGATGGTGGCTTCTATTCGGCGAAGAGAAAATGGACAAAATGACGCTAACAGATCATTTCTGTCAACTTTCATTGTTAGCACCATTAGCTGCTGAAGCTAATGAGTTACAGTTATCTGCGCTGTGAGAACGTTCACCTGCATGACTGAAAGTCAGGCTGTGTAGTGTGAATAAGCGGCTACAGTCAGCGTGAGATCACGTGACGCTCCCGCTCTTCTGCTCGTACACAGTCAGGAAAGTAAAAAAAAAAGGTCGCCGGTTCGAAACCGGAGGATTTCTTCAGGTGGGTCGTGAACATGTGTGGATTAATTCCTGAAAGCAGCGGATTACAGCAGTGAGGTCCTTTTAATAAAGATTAGAGTGTCCCCATCTTTATAGAGAGAAATGCTGCTCATCAGGCTGAATGGGTTCAAATCCACTGTCACAATGTTCCATTCACACCTATAAGGGACGCTGAAAAAAGGCAGACCTGAGTCTAAATAATCTGAAAGAGGTGTTATGATCAGTTTGAGTCAGGATACTCTGTTGATCCTGGGTTCAGATTAGGTTTAAAGTGGGCACACTGTTTGAACTGTCCTCCAAAGGCTTCTGATACAGTGCATTGATGTACTGTCCAAGTAAAAACAGAAGCAATAGAGCTCAGCAGAGCAGCAGATCATAGTCTTCATCCAAACTCAGTGCTGTGGACTCTGCCAGGTCGTTCGTGTCATTTCTAGTGGAAAGAAATCTGTATGTCGATGTAAACAACAGCTCCTCGCGGTGTACCACAAGGCTCTGCATTAGGTCCACTGCTGTTTTCCACCTGTGCCGTTTTTCCTTTATGCAGAACAGGGAACATTACTGTTGACGGTGGGAAAGATCCAAAAGCTTTTGTTGCATTTAGGAAAGACGTGACATGTCCTTTCTGCCAATAATCAAAAAGTTAGCGAGGTCTGAAAGCATCCGAACAAGTAACGTCGGACCAAAATATACGAGCATGGGAACCTCCACTCTGTCCCACAGCAGCATTAAGAGCAAACAGGTCGTTATTTTTCATCATGATTTAGACTTTTTTTCATTATTAGGTATCAGAAACCTGTAATATACAAAGATTACAGCAAACAGCTGGCACGTGTGACTAGTTTAACTGTTGTAGAAGAAGATTTGGATAACAAGTGCTTTTATTTCAATAAAGAAGATATAAAACCTGCCCTCGCAGTTGTAGCAAAATAAACACATTTTAATACGTTAATAACTTCCTGTAAAACACCTTTCCCGTTCAGCTACGTTTCCCCGGCTCAGCGATCCTGGCGGTCCCGTACAGTCTTTATCCGTCAGGATCCTTATCCACATGCAGACTGTGGTGTTCCAGGATTGGTTCAGCGTTGTGATTTGAGCCGTGTTAACTTAACGTGTTCGCTGCTTAGAGTCGTTTCTGTGGTGTCTTCTCAGAGGTCCGGTTCATGTGCAGCGTTGTGGTTTTAAATGATGCATGTGATGCTCACGGTGAATGAATGAGTGTAACTGGGGAGGTGGGGGTGAATGCAGAGACCAATGAAGATATCAAGGTGTGTTTGTGACGATGAGTGTGATTCCTGCAGCGAAGAGGCCATAAGGAAGGCAGGAACCTCGAACACCACGCACAAGTCGGGCACGGACATGGAGAACCACGTCTACGTCAAAGCCAAATCCAGGGTGAGTCCCGCCCACCGCCGCCGCGTCTGGATTAGTTACTGCTGACGCTGCTTTCTGAAAATGATTGGCTTACAAAAGAAGTGAAAGTCGTTACTGATCAGTGTTAACGCCACCTGCTGGGCAGGTTTGAGGGGACAAAACAAACACAGGAGAGCCAGATCGCACCAGCAGACTGGTTATTAAACTACAAACTGGGACCGTTTATGAGTTATTTGATCAGCCTTATTTGTGGAAGCAGATCACTGGTTTTAGAGGTTGTTTGAAGCTAGAGAGCTGCATTTTTTATATCACGATAAAATGCAGAATAACAGAAGCCGGTTTAATGCACACTGAAGTATTTAAATGTCGCCGTTCTCCTGAAATGTCCTCGAACGTCGTTCAGTGAATGTAAATGCTGCACCATGTGTCTGGTTTTTCCTCAGGAGGAGTATTTATCTCTGGTGGCCCGGCTGATCATTCACTTCAGAGACATCCGTGAGTATCCGAGGAGCGCATCGTGCCTTAGTGATCGCAGATCAATGACCTGTCGCCGATCTTATGGGTGAAGCTGGCGTTGGACTGCAGGTCACAGTCACGCACTAATCTGGTCGTTTGTTGCTTTTGATTCATTTGAGCATCAAATTCAGGAAAAACAAGAAACACAATTTTATATTTCATGTTAGAAAGACAATGTGCTCAGCAGTCGGTCTGAGAGCAGAACGCACCCTCACTGATTTACCTGCCGGCGGGCAGGAAGTGAGTCTTTACAGACTCCATCCACAAAAGCAGAGTGAGCAGGAAGTCTCGTTCCTGTGGGTACAAACGCTTTTTCAAATCAGCAAACGTGACTTTGACTCACATCGCTCATACAGCAACCTGTGAATGTCTGCTGTTTATTCAGACCTGTGCTGTTCAGAGAGGGGGCGGAGCTTGTCTCCACATTCATATAGATGAGTTGTTTGTGTATTTTGCTGAGTGGATCTGCTGCTCAGCCCTGAATCCTTGATCAGAGTTATTGACGGCTGTGTCCTCTCTGCAGATAAGAAGGCTCTTGGAGGTTCAGGTAGGTGGGCTTCGTGTCTCTCTGGTCTCCCCTCCCCCGCCCCATTTGTTTTCTTTGCTGTGTTCTGTCCTCTGCTGGACCAGTCTGTACCGGACTCATGGCGTTCATGATTTCTGCTGTGCATGTTGGAGCTGCTTAATATGGTCTGTTGTCTACCCTTCTGCTAGATCCCATGAATGCCCTGAATACCCTGACAGGGGTTGGAGGGGGTCCTGGCGCCATTGGCATGGGGCCTCGCCCTGCCGGTGCTCCAGTGGGTGGCATGGGGGCCATGGGGCCGATGCAGATAGGCCAGCATGCCATGGCAGGGGTGGCTGGAAACCCACAAGCCAGTGAGTGTTTCCTCCATGTGGTGTTTGCTGTAAATGCACATCTTCCGAGTGTTCGGTGGAGGCTGGCTGCGTCTACATGCCACGTTTCGGCGTCAGAGCCGGCCTGATTTTCAGTCTCTGCTTTAGCACGGTGTGTGTCTGAGAGTCCAGAGCTGGCCTCGCACGCTGGCCCGCTGCTTCATCTTCCCCTCTCTCTCCCCCTGCAGTCGGCGGACCGGGATCTATGCAGCAGTTGGTGCAGCAGCAGCAACAGCAGCAGCAGAACGCCATGCAGTTCCAGCAGTTCCAACAACAGCAGCAGAACGCCATGCAGCAGCAGCAGAACGCCATCCAACAGCAGCAGCAGCAGCAGCAGCAGCAGAACGCCATCCAGCAGCAGCAGCAGCAGTTCCAGGTGCAGCAACAGCTGAGGGCACAGCAGCAGCAGATGCAGCAGCAGCTCCAACAGCAGCAGCAGCAACAGCAGGCCCAGAACCAGCAGCAGCAGAACCAGGTGAGACCAGGTCATACTCCCTGCAGGCGGAGTAAATGCTGCGTAGGTGCCGGGATTAAAGTCCGATCCTCTCTGCATAAATCAGCTCTATCCAGAGACGGGATGAGTTGTAAACTGTGAGAGCAAATAAACAGCTAACAGATCATCTGCAGAGGTTTATTTGAAGAGTTTCAGTCAGGTTTCAGAGCTCAGCACAGAAACAGCTTTAGTGAAGGTTACAAATGATCTTCTTATGGCCTCTGACAGTGGACTCATCTCTGTGCTTGTCCTGCTAGACCTCAGTGCAGCGTTCGATACTGTCGACCATAATATCCTATTAGAGCGATTAGAACATGCTGTAGGTATTACAGGTACTGCGCTGCAGTGGTTTGTATCATATCTATCTAATAGACTCCAGTTTGTGCATGTAAATGGAGAGTCCTCTTCACACACTGAGGTTAATTATGGAGTTCCACAGGGTTCAGTGCTAGGACCAATTCTGTTTACATTATACATGCTTCCCTTAGGCAGCATCATTAGAAGACATAGCATACATTTACACTGCTATGCAGATGACACCCAGCTCTATCTGTCCATGAAGCCAGATAACACACACCAATGAGTTAAACTGCAGGAATGTCTTAAAGACAAAAGAAATAATCTGACTTTCAGTGATCAACAGTTTCTGCAAAATCGACTTAAAGCTAACCTTCCAGCGGTGCCCTAAGTTGCCTTACAGAGGATAAGTTTAGTGCCCCGAGCTCACAGCTGCGATCTGGCCACCCTGAAACCACCGCTCTGATCGCTAGTGGCTGTGAGGGGAGACGAGTGGCTTTCCTCTCATTACTCATCAGCTGTGTTTGTCTGATTACAGATGCACCAGTCCAGGCTGCAGCTTATGCAGCTCCAGCAGCACGCTCAGGCCCAGGCTCAAGCCCAAGCTCAAGCCCAAGCCCAGGCTCAGGCCCAGGCCCAGGCCCAGGCCCAGTCCATCCAGCAGATGGTGCAGCAGCAGCAGGTCCAGGCTCAGACTCAGCCGGTTCAGATGCCTCCTCACTCCCAGCAGCAGCAGCAGCAGTCGGGCATGGTGTCTCAGTCTCTGGCCGGACAGATGCCATCCCAGCACGTCTCTCTGAACCAGCAGCAGCAGAGGCTGCAGGCCTTCCAGGTGAGACAGAACTGCAGGTTTGGTTCTGTAACTCCGACTGAATCACAGCCAGACAGTCGGTGTCTCAGCGTTCAAAGTCCAAATCGAGTCAGAGAAATTGTTTTTAAGATTGTAATTCATAACATAAGTTAGCACAGTTTCACTCGGTGCTGTCATTTAAAAAACTGGACGCCTGAAAAAGCAGCGAATCAGATTTTCAAAGTAAAACAGGAAGTCTGCAATGAAAATCCGACCAGAGGCTGTGATCAGTCTGCAGTTCCTGCTCCAGTGGTCTGAGATTTCACAGCTCAGTGCTCCCTTCCTCTGCTTGCATGCTTTGCTATGTGTGTGTGTGAGAACAGGCCCGTGCAGCCTTGCAGCAGCAGCAGCAGCAGGCAGCGCAGCAAGCTCAGCAGGCCGCAGCGCAAGCACAGCTCAACGCAGCCGCCGCTGCAGCCGCCATGCCGGGACAGGTGAGGACGCCGCCACAAACTCAGGTTCATCAGCTCTGAGTTATTTAGACGATCAGACAAACGGCAGGAGATTGTAGAGCAGGCGTCGGGAGTACGCTTCACGGCAGCAGAAACAGGAAACTCAAAATGACAGGTTCGCCTGCTCCGGGGCGTCCGCTTCCTGTTAACTGTAGGTTAAACTGTCCACACCTGATATTCTCACTGCTCAAGTCACAAAGCTGAACCTGCAGGAACATCTGAGCTGGTCCTCACAGGTGTAGAAAGACGGAGGTCTCACCTGTCCTCTCTGCTCACCTGTGCTTTGTTTCTTCTGAAGCTGGTTCGTCCTGGGATGCAGATTCCAGCCCGGCTACCTCGAGCACCTCCGAACCCCATCCCTCCTCAAAACGCCACCACCACTGCAGCTGGCGTGGTGGGAGTGCAGGCCATGACACCGCAGGTATTTATCCCCAGTGTGACCTCTGACCTTCACCTGCTCGTCCTCCTGTTTCTTCAGTCTGAAGCAGCTTCATGAGGTGGAGACAGTTTCTAACGACCTCATGGAGCTGCTTCACGCACACAAACATCGTGCCTTCCCCTCTGTGCTCTGATTGGCTAGTTTGTCTTTCCTTGTCTGTCCAATCACCTCGAGCAGATGTCTTCGCCCTCACCGGTGCAGGTCCCGACTCCTCAGTCGATGCCGCCTCCTCCGCAGCCGTCACCCCAACCCCCGACCTCACAGCCCAACTCGGCCAGGTACGTCCAGTAAATAGACCACACCACTGACCTTTCAGGACAGCAGTGGGTCAGCCAGTCGTCAGCCTCTGGCTGAGGCGAGTTCAGATTCACGTCTGCGTCTGGTCTCTGACCCGCTCGGTGTCACAGGACAGAATCAGCGCAGGTTACATGTCTGTCAGCGAGTCTAACTCCTTCTGGCTCCTCCCACAGCTCCGGTCCCACTCCGTCTCCGGGGGGTTTCCAGCCCAGCCCGTCTCCTCAGCCGTCGCCGAGCCCCGCCAACTCCAGAACCCCCCAGAACTACGGCGTGCCCTCCCCCGGGCCACTCAGTACTCCAGGTAACCCCACAAACATCTGGAAGGAACTTTTCACAGAGCTCAGAATAACGTGAACGCAGCAGCTCCGTCACGCTCGCTGACCACGCCGCTGAGCGGCGCAGTCGTGTGCACCTCGATCACAGCTACACACACACTGAGGTCAGAGAAGGTGAAACACACGTCTGTTTTCCCTCCTCAGAGTTTCACCGGCTTTTATTGTGAAACTTTCAGTGAACCCGAGCTCGGTGATGAGTCCGGCGGGGCCCACGTCTCTGGAGGACCAGCAGTACATGGAGAAGCTCAAACAGCTCTCCAAGTACATCGAGCCGCTGCGCCGCATGATCAACAAGATCGACAAAAACGAAGGTGAGCCGCTCGCCTCGCTGACATCACAACCTCCTTCCGAGACGCCACAGCACACACATGCACGGGTTCCCAAACTGAGGTTCGTGGAGTTCATCTTTGGTAATGGTACACTTGGAGATTTAAAGGATAACTCCTCTTCTTACTAAAGAAACGAAAGCACGATGATCATGACTGGAAGAGTCGGAAAGGAAAAATGTTCTGATAGGAAACATGAACAGGAAGACGATGTCGAGGTAGGAAGTGGAGGGGAAGCGATGAGCTCATGATTAGAAGGGCAGTCATGTGACACAAAGTGAGGAGAAGAAACACATGATCGAGTCGTTCATGTTGATGATGTTCAAACACGAGTCCACTGCAAAGTCACAGAATCAGCAGATCGCTCGAAAGAAGGGAAAGTTCTGCTCCTGAACAGGGATGCGTATCGTTTAGGTTTGATCCGGTGCCCGTCCTGAACGCATCCACGCGTGGTTAAAGTTCAGCTGCTTTCTTCTGTGTTTTCAGACAGGAAGAAGGACCTGAGTAAGATGAAGAGCTTGCTGAACATCCTGACCGACCCCAGCACCAGGTGGGATTCATTCCTTTCAGGTTCGATTTGTGCGTGAAACAATCCAAACTCAGCTGACGTGGTTAGCCGCCTCCACCCAGAGCCTGCTCCACGTCTTCGCATCAGACACTAGGAGTCCAGCGTTTTCCAGCTGTGGTCGCGTGATCACAGCTGGAAAACACAAACACTGTAGATATGGGAAGTGATGTCAGCCACGCCTCCAAGCTCACAGCTGAAGCTGCTGCTCCTCGCTACACTTCCTGACCTCCTTTTCCTGACCTTTGACCTATAGGTGTCCCCTGAAGACGCTGCAGAAATGTGAGATCGCTTTGGAGAAGCTGAAGAACGACATGGCGGTGGTAAGGCGAGCGCCTCCTCTCATTTCTAATCTTCAGAGGGTCGACGCCAGTCTGAGCCTCTGTTTGTGTTTCCTGTCCTTTCAGCCGACGCCCCCTCCCCCGCCCGTGGCCACCAACAAACAGTACCTGTGTCAGCCGCTGCTGGACGCCGTCATGGCCAACATCCGCTCGCCCGTCTTCAACCACTCCCTCTACCGATCCTTCGCCCCCGCCATGAGTGCCATCCACGGACCACCCATCATGTAGGTACCACACACACACGTCGCGCTACACTTTACAGGTCAGAGGTCATATTCACAGCGTCGCGTCCTCCTCAGGGGGCCGAACATCTCCGGACGCAAGAGGAAGCACGAGGACGACGAGCGGCAGACGATCCCCAACATCCTGCAGGGCGAGGTGGCGCGCCTCGACGTCAAGTTCCTCGTCAACCTCGACCCCTCGTACTGCAGCAACAACGGCACCGTGCACCTCATCTGCAAGCTGGGTGAGAACGCCGCCCCCCACTGCTCCGCCCACTGCAGATCACAGTGAAACCTTATTGGTGTTTGATTTTTCTTTCAGACGATAAAAACCTTCCCAGCGTTCCTCCGCTGCAGCTCAGTGTTCCCGCCGATTATCCCGACCAGAGTCCGCACTGGGCCGACGACGGAGAGCAATACGGTAAGACACGCCCACCACCGCCGTCTTTCATCACCCAATAGAGCCGCGCATCCACAGAGACGTCCACAGGCTCTTAAAAGCATAAATTCACAAAAGTCTAAATTAGAGCAGGAAATAAGAGCGTTTGTGAGGGGCGGCCAATCAGGATGCCACACAGAGGCGTGGCCTTGCAGAGGGAGGATAGAGTCAGAGTAGAAACGTTTCTATCAGATGGCCGTCGGACATTTAAAGTGTTTTTGTCTTCAAACTTAAATCTGGGAACGTGTGGTGATGACATCATCGACTGCGTGCGTTTCAGGTGCGAACAGCTTCCTGCAGACGGTTCACAGGAACATGACGTCCAAACTGCTGCAGCTGCCCGACAAACACTCGGTGACCGAGCTGCTCAACACCTGGGCTCGCAGCGTCCAGCAGGCCTGCCTGTCTGCAGCCTGAGACCCCGCCCACTGCTCCCCGTGCATGCTGGGTAAGACCTGCAGATGGGCATCATCAGAGCCGAAACCCATTACCGATTTCTCTGCTGCTCCTTGAATGCGTCATGAGTCTGTTTCTGTTAGTTTAAATAAAGTTTTAGTCCCTGTTTTGTATGACGTCTTTTTGTATTAAATAAAATGTGTTCACTTCAGTCCAATCAGCTGTTTTCTGTTTACCTGCTGCAGGTGTGAACACACACCTGTCAATCAGCCGTTTACTTCCTGTTCACTCACAGGTTCATCTGTGTCAGTGAAAGAGGCGGAGTTTCCAGCATGTGACTAATCAGAAACAAACCGGTGAACTGACAGCAGAGTGTGCGCTGTGTTAATAAAGTTTATTTAAAAGCTTTCGTAGGAGCGTCACAGCGCTGATTTCAGTTGGGAACACTTTCATGAGCGCACACCTGTGATCAGAACATCAAAGTTCAATTGTTCATCACAGGGTGGGCTCTTCGCTGGTTGGTTTAACCAATCAGAGCTCAGCTGGTGAAGACGAGTGAAGCGTGGCGTGCTTTTATTTTCATACGTTTATTCTTTAAAGAAGCTCACAGACAGCTGATACAAAACGCCCAAAAACAAATAAAAACATGGAAAATGAACAGACAGTTTATCGTGCGTGGGGTCTCATGAAGTTCGGAGTTCAGAATCTGAGGGAGAACGCTCTGTAGGACAGGTTGGTGAACACGTCGATACGGTCGCTGCTGCCGCCGACCGTCAGCACCTGAAACACACGACACGTTCACTAACACTGGGGGAAAAAACCTGACGTCGCTCTGTCTTCATTCACATCCTCTCTCTTCTGGCCACACCCCTTGCTGACTTTTAATGTATTGGTTGTTCCAGTTGTCTTCTCCAGCTTCAACCAATCAGCACTGAGCCACATTGTACTGTCCCGCCGTGTTTGCACACGCTCAGTTTGTCACGGCTCAGGTCTGATATGTGGACTTCTGAAATCGGATTTTGAACCAGTGATGTGTGAAACGTGTTAAACTTCACTCGTGAACCTGTCGTGTCATGTGACCTCCGTGTTTGTGTGAGGATGTGCGTGCTGCATTCAGGGTCTCACCCGGTGCTCGGTGCTGTTGTTGTTGAGCTGCAGCGTGTTCAGGCTCTGTGGCGTGCAGGGAATCTGAGCTTTGACCTCGCCGCCCAGCAGGCAGTGCGACACGAACGCACCTTCACCCACCGTTAGGATCTACAGGAAATGCATCACAGGAAGTGAACCAGAGCGAGCACCGGCACAGATGGACAAACACTGACTGAAGCGTCTTCCTCACCAAGTCCTGATGGAAGGTGGACTGTCGTTGGCACCCGCTCAGGTTAAAGATGGAGGTCGGTGACAGCGAGCGGAGGTGCCACAGAGACAGAGACGGTCCGCCGCCGCACAGCTGTGGGAACAGGAAGTCAGACATGTTCAGAATCTTACACATCTGGAATCTAAGGAAACATCTGTAAAAACAACAAACCTCAGAACAAGAACGAAGGAGAACGTTTCATCTCGCAGTTTAACGTCACCTGAACTCACCTGGAGTCCATCACCTGTTTCTAACACAACACGAGTCCTCACAGAGTCTGACTCAGAAATAAGACTTTCATCTTTAGAGGTTTTCACGGTTAAAGCTGTGATCAAAGATGACATCATTTTCATCAAAGTGAACTTTGATGGGAGGGGGAGGAGTCACAGCGATGCGAGGAAACGTTTTCTCACCATCCAGTCGGAGTCGGTGGTCACGCAGCTGATCCATTTACCGTACTGAGGACGCGCACACTCCTGAAACACACACACACCTGTGTTTATCCTCAGATAAAGAGGAAGTGACATCATCACAGGAAGTCTGCGACGCTTTCCGGCACTCACCTCGTACTTGTAGACCTCGATGCAGTGAACACACTGACCCGTCCTGCTGTCTGCAACAGCAACACATCACCTTCATCATCACCTCCATCACCAAAATCCTCATCGTCACTAATATCACCATCATCATCATCATCCTCACTAGGGCTGGGCGATAAGGCCTAAAATCCATATTGCGGTATAATTTGAAGCATGTGCGGTAACGATATATAGGCGCAGCTTGATGAGATCATCAACATGCGCTATCACGGTAGAGCGGTATAGTCAAAACCCCACGTTGGCCAAATTCATATCGTTTCTACTGTATATTGTTTATACCGCCCACCCCTACTCCTCGCCACCATCTTCACCATCATCATCCTCCCGACAGCCCCATGTTTCCTGTGAACTCACCCCACAGCCTCACTGCTCCGTCCTCTCCCCCCGACAGGATCTCCGCCTCCCTCTCTCTTACAGTCACGCAATGGACGTAGTCCGAGTGACCCTGAAGCACCGTCTGAAGACAAAACACAAACCTGTCACCATGGAAACACAGAACTCCCCCAACAGACGCTGCCATGAAAATCAGATTGAAACAGTTCAGTGCACACACGGACGTCCAGGCATAAAACCTGCAGTTCCTCTGACATCCAGCAGAGGCTCCAGCAGTGAGTCGTTCCCCACAGACTCACACGTTAACAGCAGAAGTCATCATTCCACACACACACACACACACACACACACACACACACACACACACACGACAGCGACGTGCTGTAAGGAGAAAAATACCTCAGCGGCTATAACACAAAACATGGAGTCAACGTTGTTCCCCACTCACCTTGAACACACCGTTTTCCAGGTCCATGACATGGATGTTGTTATCGCCTCCTCCAACCACCAGGCTGTTATCCTGACACACAAACACAACTCCTCATTACACGTCGGAGCGACACGTCCGACAGAAAGACAACTATCCTCATTATCATCGGAGAAAAGGCCCCGACTGCAGCTGCATCCCTTCTACAAACAAAAAATTAAATAACATTCAAAAAGAATGAAAAGAAGTCAGAATAATAAAAGGACCTCAATAAAACATACAAAAACAAATTAAGGTTTAGTAAATAGGTGGCTCTGACGACGAGGATGATGAGGAGGATATTCTTCATACTGTCACAGGTTTGTGTTTTATTTCAGGTTCCAGTGTTTTCTGCTCGTAGAGGCGGGCCAGCTTTAACGCGATGAAGAGAAGCAGAGCAGACAGGTGGAGCTGTACTCACTCTGGGGTTGATGGTCATGGAGTTGATCTCTGGGATCTCCAGGCTGGATCTGTAAGGAGACAGCAGATGCGTGAGTGAGGAGGCAGACAGGAGGCAGACAGAAGGCAGGGGTGGAAGACTGGTTCTCACTTGTAGTTCGGTCTTCGGGTCCACAGAGGTTTGACGTTCTGAGGAAGCAGAGACACAAAAATCAGGCAAACTCGTTTTCCCTCTCCATCTATGTGTCCCTGAAGACGTTCCAGGTTACCTTCTTGGTGAGCTCGCTCCAGCTCCAGGCGCTGATCTCGCCATTTCCCGCGCTCAGCAGGTGGCAGTCAGTGGACAGAAGGGAAAAGACCGGTCCCTCATGAGCTGCAGGACAAAAAGACCAAAAAGGAATCTGTGAGGACAGTGTGTCCAACATCAACACGGACACAATAAACGGCCACTAAAGTCCCAATGAAACCAGAACTCGTCACAGGGCTGCAAATAAAAAAATCACAATAAAATGAGCCTCAAAAATATTGACTCACAAACACACCTGGAACTCCACCTGCAGGCTAAATCCAGAGTTTTGGTTTAAAATCAGCTGGAACCTTCACGTTTTCACTGATTCTTTATTTCCAGCGTGTTTTCAGCATGAGGCAGATGTTTGTCACCAAACACACTGACGCTTTAGCGCCTCACAAGAGCGTCCAGTGTGACGGGAAACAGACAAATGTTTGGATCTATCAAACAAAAGGCTGGAAGGTGAGTGTGTTTTCATGTGAGTGAGCTCAGACTTCCTGGGTTCTCATCACGTTGTTATTTTTTATGCCACTGTTCGAGTCTGCAGGTGTAAAACACCAGCAGGTACGCCTGTGACGCCCTCGCCATACTGCAGAGGCTTGGTGGGTTTAGGGCGACCTTTGGCCCGAACACTCACCTGTGAAGGTCAGAACAGGTTTCTGGTTGACCGCGGTGGCGTCTGGACTCAGAGCTGCAGACAAACTGAAAAAACAGCAGTGACAAATGAGAGGTGTGGCCCTCGCAGCCGAGTCGAACCAGGTGCGTTTGACTCACCTGAACACTGCGATCTCGCCGTAGTTGTTTCCAGCTGCCAGGAAGCGGCCGCAGGGAGAGAAACTCTGAGAGAACACGGACATGTGCAGCAGCTGCAGACACAGACAGGTGCGTTAGTCCAAGCGCCACAACACAGGTGAGCAGCCACACCTGTGCAGGGACATCTGGACACTTAGTTACCACGTGCTGTAGGACATTCAGTCATGTGACGTCACCTTTATTCACCTGAGTGTAAATCAGCTTTAAATAAACAGTTTGTGAATGAACGTGCATGTCTCTATAAACAGATGACTCGGAACAAAGGTTGTTATTAATACTGATCACTTCCGGTCAGTAAATCTACCGCACATCACATTCACCTCAGCCTGAAACTTTTTAAAGACTCGAATTTAAATTCAGTGGAATTTTTAACGGAGTTTGTTTTCCGGTAAAACCTGGAACTAATCCGAGCTCGTTCACTTCTTTGTTTCTATCGTTCAGCACGAAGCTCGCTTTACTCTCAAACATCAGCCGGTTTCTCTATTTCCTGTTTCCGGTGAGATAAACGGAGCAAGCCTCACCTCCACGGGACCCATGCCGCTCCCACAAACACACCGAGCTCCTTTAAAACGAACAGGCACAAACACCCAAACAGAATCAAAGGAACCAAAACTTAAACAGAGGAGGGAAAGAGCGGACCGGGGCGAGGGAATGTGACGTCACCAACACCAGCCCCGAGGATTCTGGGAGATGTAGTGTAGAAGCGACAAGATGCTTCTTTTCCTCAGCGGCTCGTCCTCCTCTGCACGTCCTCCTTCACTGCATCCACGAAGTTTCTCTGAGCTCTTCCTCTTCTCTTCCTGCCATCAGATTAATCATCATCCTCCCTCCTTCCTCCTGCAGATCACAGAGTCGCCTGCCTGGCCTCATCAGCCATCCCGTCGATCAGTACTGCAAAAAAGCAGGGGCTCAGAGCAGATCCCTGATGTACTCCCACCTCCACCTTCAGCCACCTCAGCGCTGTCCTCATACGTATGCTGCACCACCCTCACATACTCCTTCATGGTTCCTCGTGCAGTACCGTCAGTCATCTGCTTCCTCTGATCCACAAACACACAGAAGCTCCTTCTCATCTGCATTTCTCCATCAGGTCTAACGTCACAGCTCTTCCTCAGCATAAAGCCACATGTTGGTGGTGTGGCTCACCAGCGTCATCCTCTCTCCTAGACTTCTCCACACCCACAGAGGTACACTGTACTGCCAAAAGTATTCACTCGCCCATCCAAATCATTGAATTCAGGTGTCCCAGTCACCTCCATGACCTCCATGACCGCAGGTGTTTAAAGTCAGCAGCTAGGCATGCAGAAATAATGTGTGGAAGCAGGGCTCGCTCTCAGGAGCTCAGGGAACTCCCTCGTGGCGCTACCATAGGATGCCTGTGCAACAGGTCCAGCTGTGGAATTTCTTCACAACTTAACATTCCACAGTCAGCTGTTAGTGGAATTATAACAAAGTGGAAACAACTGGGAACGCCAGCAGCTCAGCTATGAAGTGGTCGACCGTGGTGCGAGGCGCAGAGTGCACAGAGGTCGCTGACTCTGCAGAGTACGTTACTACAGACACCAAACCTCACGTGGCCTTCAGCTGAGCTCAACAACAGTGCGCAGAGAGCTTTTTGGAATGGGTTTCCATGGCGACCAGCTGCATACAAGCATTACATCATCAAGTGTTTAATGCAGTGGTGTAAACCACGCCACTACTGGACTCTAGAGCAGTGTCAGCGTGTTCGCCGGACTGACCGATCACGCTTCTCCATCTGGCAATGGACGAACGAGTCTGGGTTTGGCGGTTGCCGGGACAACGGTACTTGTCTGACTGCGCTGTGTAAAGTTTGGTAGAGGGGGGTTATGGTGTGGGGTGTTCTTCAGGAGTCTCCGTGCTTCAGCAGACCGAGACACTGCGGACACCTTCGTGTTCCCAGTACGTGGGACCAGTGTGGGGATGGCTCCTTCCAGTTCCCACATGACTGCACACCAGTGCACAAAGAAAAGTCCATAAGGACACGGACGAGCCGGTTTGGTGCGGGAGGACCGGCCTGCACAGAGTCCTGACCTCAGCCTGATCCAACACCTTTGGGACCAATCAGAGCGGAGACTGTGAGCCAGGCCTTCTCCTCCAACACCAGTGTGACCTCACACATGTGCTTCTGAAAGGATGATCAACACTCCCCATAAACACTCCTGAACCTGAGGAAATCCTTCCAGGAGACGTCCAGCTGCACACGGTGGGCCGACATCATATTCACTGGAGTTCATGGCAGAATGGTGGATCTCATCTGGACCAGTCGCCTTTCCACTCTCCACCCTCGTCTTAGCTGCTCTCAAAGTTATCATAGTTTTATACTCTCAAATGATTTTTTATTTTTATTTCATTTTTAGTTTTAAATTCGCTTTAGTTTCCAGAGCACATTTTCTTGTTTCGGTTTGGTTCAGTCCACAGCACAAAAAATCATCAGCTGCCCCCTGCCCTCCTTGTCTGCTGTCTACAACTCCCGTTGTCTCAGCAGGGCCAGAAACATCTCAAAGGACACTACCCACCCCGCCTATCATCTGTTCCACCTACTGCCCTCTGGCAGGCGCTTCAAATCCATTCAGGCCAGAACAAACAGACTCGGGGAAGGCTTCTTCCCCAAAGCTATCACCATACTCAACTCAAACTTGCACACAAGGGCGTAGATTTAGAGATTATTGAATTGTCCCCACCAATAAAGAAATCAAACCCAATAGAAAGAAAAAAAAAAAAGATCTGTCAACGTCTCATTCACCCAGCGGTGCAGAAAGAGTGAAATTAGTTCTCTACTGGAGTCCTACCTCATGTGACAAATATGGCCAGTATGATTGGCTGAGCCTTTCAGGGAGCTCTGTTTAGTTTTAGCAGCGGCAAACCTGCGCTGCGAGGAGGATGGCAGCAAAGAGGAAGAACCTGGATATAAGAAAGTATTTTTCAAAGAAACCTGTAAGTTAGTGCTGGGCCATATCATACCGTTCATGGCAATACCGGTATTATGTTGGGCAACGATGAGAAAATGAAGTATGGCGACCGTGGCTCAGGGGGTTGGGACTCGCATCTGTAACCGGAAGGTCGCCGGTTCGATCCCTGGGCTCTCTGTCCTGGTCGTTGTGTCCTTGGGCAAGACACTTCACCTACCGCCTACTGGTGTTGGCCAGAGGGGCCGATGGCGCGATATGGCAGCCTCGCTTCTGTCAGTCTGCCCCAGGGCAGCTGTGGCTACAACTGTAGCTGCCTCCACCAGTGTGTGAGAGTGAATGAATAGTGGCATTGTAAAGCGCTTTGGGTGCCTTGAAAAGCGCTATATAAATCCAATCTATTATTATTATTAGAATATGGGTAAAAACGCATGCGCTGTGCCTTTTGTTTTCATACGCACATGGCGGAAAAAGCATGACGCAGAACGAGAAGAGCGAAAGTGGATCGTTGAATGAAACCATGAACCAGAACTGGTTTGTAAAAATGCTGCAGCTTCACTGGTGTGGAACTGGTTTAGCTTTCGTCCGTCAGATACACAACAAAGCACTATTTTTGGTAGCGCATGCTAGCGGGCCGTCGTTATTACCGTGTTGTTTGGAAAATACGGCGCACTTAAAATCAATCCTTTGATTTTTCTGAAAGTCGACAGAGCCCCTGTCCTGGCTCGCTCCTCGAGCAAGCCAGGATATTAGTTTACAGAGGCTGTTAAAATTATATGTCTAACATTAAAATGTTGGTGACACAATAATTTCATCCTAATGGCACTGACATATTCATAGGGTTAATTTTTGAGACAAAATATCATGAGGTAGTCATGATTTTGCAAATATTCCACCTTGTAGTGCAGTTTGCACAAATTGTTTTAAAAATGCACTCACTACAAACATTACTGATGAGTCAAGATCTGCACAAAGTGACAGAACACATTTTATTCTTATTGTCATGTATGTCCTATTCGTCAGGTGACGAAGAACCAACACAGAGCTCAGAGAGTAATGGTGACAGAAGATCACAGGTGGAATTGGATGATGACTTGATCAGGCCCCATCTTATCTTAATGACCTTGTAGTACCATATCACCCTATTAGAGCACTTCGCTCTCGCTCTGCAGGCCTACTTGTTGTTCCTAGAGTATTTAAAAGTAGAATGGGAGGCAGAGCCTTCAGTTTTCAGGCCCCTCTTCTGTGGAACCAGCTTCCAGTTTGGATTCAGGAGACAGACACTATCTCTACTTTCAAGATTAGGCTTCAAACTTTCCTTTTTGCTAAAGCATATAGTTAGGGCTGGACCAGGTGACCCTGAATCCTCCCTTAGTTATGCTGCAATAGCGTGGCTGCCGGGGATTCCCATGATGCACTGGAGTGTTTCTATCTCACTCACTATGTGTTAACAGACCTCTCTGCATTGAATCATATCTGTTATTAACCTCTGTCTCTCTTCCACAGCATGTCTTTATCCTGTCTTCCTTCTCTCACCCCAACCAATCACAGCAGATGGCCCCGCCCCTCCCTGAGCCTGGTTCTGCCGGAGGTTTCTTCCTGTTAAAAGGGAGTTTTTCCTTCCCACTGTCGCCAAAGTGCTGCTCATAGGGGGTCATATGATTGTTGGGTTTTTCTCTGTATCTATGAAGCGCCTTGAGGCGACTTATGTTGTGATTTGGCGCTATATAAATAAAATTGAATTGAATTGTTGGTTCATGACTGTATTTGAAGCACATGTGTGACTGCATGTATGTGGAATGTCTCACTGTTGTTCTGTCCACCAGGACAGACTGGACAGTATAGATGTAAAACCAATATGCCAGCAGTTTATCTCAGTTAGTGAGAGGAGCAGGCATGTGTTTGGCTGCTTCACATAGTGAAAACTGAGATTTTCGGTTTTCATTTTAAAAAATAATCCCGTCCACACATAAAGGCAGAAACGAAGGAAAACGCTGCTAGGAACATGCCAAAGCAGCAGGTGGCGCTAGATTCCTAACCGTGCAGAAATGTTGGCCAATCAGAAGTCTAGAAGCCTCGGCGGGAAAAAGTAAACAAAGCTGGGGCATAGAAGCAGAACCGAGTTGTCTGTGTGGAGGGACAGTAACTGTGTGTATGTGTAAGCATTTAAACACTGCAGAGAGTAGAATTAACAGTAACAGTATTGTAGAAATTATTTCACCCAAACAATAACATGGGTACAGTGTGACGTCAAAAAAGGCGCACATCTTTGACGCTCACACGTAAATGCAAAAACTGAGTTTTCAAAAATATCCACCCTGGCAGGCGTTTTTAAAAATCTCCGTTTTCAGTGACCGAAAACGCCGTTTACGTGTGGACGGAAGATGCAAACGCATAGAAACATCTGCGTTTTCAAAAATACGTGTGGACGTAGCCTAAAATACTTAGTCATTTGTTTAATAGTAATTTAACATTATATAATTCACATATAAAACTATGAATTGTAATTTTAAATGGTCTAAAAGCATGTAGAATAGGATATGCAGGGAAGTAAATTTCTCCTTTATTTTATCAAGAAGCAAAAACAAAAAGGAAAAAAGAAGAAACGGGGCAGGGGTCGGTGGTTGAATCATCCGTCCCCACCAACGCCAAAACCAAATCTACGCCCTCACTTGCACACAAGTAATCTGCACTGAAACATCATCAATTCTCTGCCTGTCGGTCTCTGTCATCAAGTACTGTACTGTGTATTTATATTTATATTAAGTGCATCTCATTAGACTATGTATAATGACAATAAAGACTTTTAGACTTTTAGTCTTTCTAAGTATTATTATTGGCATGAGTCAGTGCAGGTAAAATAAAACAGGATTTTGGATGTAGAGAGAAACCAGTCAGGACAGAATTCATTGCAATATTTACATAGTAACATTTCCTCTTCACCAAACTTTCCTTCTATTATTATTTTATTTTGTTTTATTTTGTTTTGCAAGTTTACAAAAATAATTCAATTTTTACTTGAGTTGATTAAAAGGATTTTTCACACTTGGCTTCAGTTAGCTGTGATAACCTCGGCTGACCTCACTTCCTCCATCCTGCTCTTCATCCATCAGCTCCACACAGAGCACAGGTGCTCGTTAACCTGACCATCTCATCTTTACGATGTGCATGTTTGCTCTGACATCAGATGGACTTCCTGATAAAACCCTCCCAGTTTATCTGAACCAGGACTACACTGGCTTGTGGTCCCCATGTGGCTGGGTTAAGAGACATTGTGATATTATGAAAATAATAAATATAAGACAACAAAAGGGAGATAAACAGTATTCAGTCTTCATAATGCGGGAAAGTTTGTACAAAAAAGGGAAAAAGTGCTGATAAAATGTTGTTTCAGTTTAAAACTTTTTGGTTTTTCCACCATCTCACCAGCGCAGCTGAAACATGTCGATTAGATCTGATTAGACTTTTATTGTGAAGTATTACTTGATGGGACTTTTGTGATTACTTTATATTCTTTTATTCTGGTATAAGTTTGTTTTTTCTGACAGTCAGCTGACTGATGAATGGACCAGCTGAGGTTTGCATTCACACTGATTGTTCCTGCAGGGACTCGTCTGATCCTCGTGCTCTGCAGATCAATATGTTTATTGATTTCATGACGTTTTATTGGTGCTTCATGGAGCTGTTGTATAACTTTAATGAAGGACCTCCTCAGAGTCTGTGAGGGGAGAGCTGCTGGCAACTTCATTCACAGCAGGCTCAGGATCGCATTAATGCTCCATCTTAAAATGACGACTCGACACTGGTTTGTTTGTTAGAACTTTGACACCAAAGCATCGGTGCTGTCTGATGTTGTGTTTTTATGAAGGATCTGCAGGACGAACACAGTTTGTGGGAAATGTGAGCATGCTCTTACTGAAGGGAGTCAGCTCCAGGGTGGACTCAGAGATTCAGAACCATCTGTATACCCCAGAGACACAACATCTGAGCTACAATGTATGAATGATTGAAAATGATGTGCTGTACCGAGAAGGCTGGTTTAGACTTCTTTGTCCATCCCTGTTTTGGGAGACAATCAGCAATGCAGGAACATGCTGCAGCAACATCTCCAGAAACCATCACACCTGTGAGACCTGTATCACATATTATACACCATATATAACATCATATCACCTGGGTTTGTTGAGCAAGGTTTACTACAGTGTGTAAAAGTCCCAAAGTTACCGTTATGATGCAAAGTGTAGCATGTTTCAGGTGGGTGTGAACCTGCTGCGGGGACAGAACAACACAGGTGAGTGTTTAATGGTCACACTGAGTCCAGTCCTGAGCACGAGTCTGTGCGTCATGCAGACCGGCCTCACCTTCACCTGTGTGATCGGTGCCGCACTGAGTGGAATAATAATTGGCGGCTGATTAGTGGGCACAGGGACCGACACAGAGGCGACTGCAGGGCCCAAGGTGTGAGCGCCTGAACGAGTCCCTCGGCTCGGTTCTGTTTTTCCCTGACGGGCCGGGCTGCGGTCGGTGTGTCTGCGCCAAAATGGACACCGCTGAGTCCGAGCCCTGAGAGCCCGGCGCCGCCAGCGCGCCGTGCCGCTACAGCGGCGAGAGGACTTCACTGTGCGTGTGATGACGCGCGTGCGACCGAGCGGCGCTGCGCTCGGCTAGCAGCGGCAGCGGCAGGAAGTACGCTGCTGAAGCGGCGGCAGGGGGACCGAGCCAACAACCAAAAGTCGGTGATGAGCAGGGGAGGAAAAATAATCATGCCTAATCCGTGAAAGTGGCTCATTTTGCATCTCCGCGCCGTGCATCGTTCACCCTGCGGGCGCAGAGGCCATTTGAGGGGTAAGTGTGCGCTGCGAAACGCCTCGAAAACGCGGTTTTCCATCAAAGGGGGCCGCGGTGTGTTTGTCGAGATCTTTGTGTCGCTCCGGACTAGCCTGGGGTTGCTAAGGCTATCTGGGATGCTAACCCCTGCGAGTTCCTGCAGCTTCTCCTCGCTTGTGAGTAAAGTGCGGGCTCTCGGTGGCGTGTGCGGCCCAGCCACGGTGTTTTTGTGTGTCTGTTTGTGCTTTTCTTGTGTTGAACTTCCGTTATACCCCCTTTCTGTCATAGCGGGGGGTTGCTAACGGGCTAGCCGCGTGCTAACGCTAGCGTTAGCTCGGCCGTGTGTGCGTGTGTGCGTGCGCGTGCTTTCAGCGCTTCTTCTCTACAAAATGCGTCTTATACAAAGACTGAGACGGTCGGGACTCACTCCGCCGTCAATCTGCGTCGTGTTTCGCTCAGTGAGCCCCGCTCGGCCCGCAGCTGGAGACCACCAGCGGGCTCCGTTTGCGGGGCTAAAACGCGAGCTAACCCCGTTAGCTGGGGGAAAATGGCTCGCTGCTCGAAAGCCATTTTCCGAGTGAGATGGGGTATCAGTGAAAGTGGGCTGATGGCTGCCGGTGATCTACCAGCTCTGCTGAGAGCATCACATAGGAAAACAGCCACAGGCGTCTCCCCCATCGCTCACCCCGTCCTCCCCCAGTGGCGGAAAGCTGCGGTCTGGAGGAGGAAATGTCGGCCGGGTGTCGAGGAGAAGATGCCCCGCTTTGTCCCAGCAAATCCCGACCGAGAGGAGACAAGCCAAGGTCAGGGAGCCCCGCTGCGCACATTGGAGGCAGACCTGCCTTCGCCGGGCAGAGAGGAGCGGGGAACACCGCGGCGGGAGCGAGCGCAGCGGCTCTTTTGATCCTGCGGTAGTTTAACGAAGCAGGGCGGTTTGTTTACATGATGGAAGGAAAAAGTGACAGGCTGCTGATTGGCTGCCGCTCCCGGGCCCGATCACATCCCAGTGTGAATGAGACGCTTCGTGTGGAAAACCTGACCCACATTATCGCCGTGGATGTCTCTGTGAGCAGCCTCGGGTCCGTACGTGGGCTCCCAGCCACAAAGCGGCTCTGTTAAGTGTTAACAATGTGTTGCAGTTCAGCGTAATCCTTAAAGAGTGAAACACCAGATGGGCGCTGAGTTTATCTATTTATTTATTTATTTGTACAAACTGGGCGAGAGGGGGGTGGCCCACAAAAATTCAGTTGTTTATTTTACTTTTAGTGGAGAGGTGTGTAACTACACAAACGTTTAGATATGATACAAAGTTGGGTGGAGCTTCTGTCCACTCTGTGTGACATCATATGAATCCATGTGTAGAAAAACTGTATGAGCCTGAGTGTCAGGTATATTTTTAAACTTTCGTTTGTGTCATTATTCAGATATTTTCAACATGAAGAAAATGAGTTTGTTCTTTTCACACAGGGGACAAAAACTGAATAGGATCTGAAATGTTGAGAGTCACTCGGGCGGGGAAAAGGTTTCGTTTTCCTGAAGATATCAGATATTTTTGATTTGCTGTAACATGAAAACACAAGTTTCTAAAGCTGTGATGCTCGTGGGACGGAAGTGAAATCTTTGGTTCAACTATAAGTTCAGAGACGCAAAGCAAAAGCAGAAAAATTAAATGTGGACACTAAAATCTCAAATAACTCTCTCTCTCTTTGTTATACAGTTTCTTCCTTTTAATTGGATTTTGTTGAACTGAAAGGGTTTGAAGCAGATTGCTTGACTTGGTCCTGCATAAATTCACTTTATTGACCGTATACGAGAGAAAAACAGTCTTTTTGTCTGAAAAAGGAAGTGATGCATTGTAAAAATAATTGCTGATTTTTCTTTTGAGTAATTGAGCTCTAATAAGTGTTTAACTGTTATTTAATAATATGCAAATCTGAATACTGTAAGATAAGCCACATGGTCAAACATGAGGGCTGTATTAGCCGTTATTCTCATTAGGTAGGTTGTTCTTTGTTACTCCATTAAAAAAAACCTCAAAGCTGAAAGTGTTCAAATCAATTTCTTTGCCTCCAAATATTCACTATTGATCATGTATGAGATGGAAAAGCAGCAGAGAGGGAATTTGACTTTTTCTACAGGAATTTGATTAAATGTGATTATTTTCAGTGTAGTCGCTGTAAATTTGTCCTCTGATTATTCTGTGAAGTACTCGGAGGTAAACATGCAGAATGCATTAAAAAATAAAATGCTGCAGATATTCTGAAATAATTTATTCTCGATCATGCGCAGTTTGAAGTAATCTGAGTGTATTACAGAAATATTCCAGCGTCTCCTTTAAGTTAGTCAGAGAAACTGAAGGTCAGTGAGGATCTGAGATCCACCGTGGACCGCACACACTTCAGCTGTTTGATTCATGCGAGCCACAGGTAGAGCTGCGCCTACCTGTGGCTGATGGCAGAGCGCTAACAAGACGGTTTAAATTTCAGGTCCCTCTTCGTGTTTCAGATTCGCCTCGACGCTCAGCCGCAGCCAATAAAACATGAGCACTCTGAGCGTTGGAGAGTCAAATCACTGATATTTAAATGGAGTGTGTGATTTGTTCTTGTTTGTAAAGGAGAAATAAATTTGCAGCGCTTTAATCTGCGGTCTGTGTGACTGAACAGCGAGGAAATGAACGCCAGGTTACTCTGTAATGAAATCACGACTGGCCTGTTTCCCTCGCCGGTGGCGTCTCCTGTCGCCTCTGCTACTGCCGTGGGCTTTCTTTGTCCCCACATCAAACATCTGGCCGAATGCAGCACCTCCTCCCTGTTTACTCCCCCCGCTCCTCCTCTCCTCTCCATCATTAAAACTCGTCGCAGTGGCGGTCTGAACGTAACCTTGGCATTTAAGGGCGACCTGCTCGTTTCCGTTTATTCCTGGACTCTGCTACAGCAGCGCGGTTCACAGAGTCCCTGTTTAACACACTGGGAGGCTTCACGCTTTCATGTCTCATCTTCTCCTCGATCGTTTCCTTTACATGAAAGTAACAGAGCACGCTCAGGTGTCTGCGTTCATCCTAACCAGCACATATTTAGGCAGAGAAAATGTCTCGCTGCCATATTAGAATAAAAGATTTTATTAAATTTGTAAGAGAAAAGTCTTAATGTAAATGAGCTGGGGAATTTTCAGCGATTTCTAGAAAGCAAATTTTTGCATCATTAGGTTTAAAAAAATAAATAAATAATAGAAATGCGTCCACATCTTCTGTTTGGCTGTCCCAGCTGGACAGCTCTGACCTCGTAGAGATGCAATGGCATGAAAACACTGATAAACTGAGTGTCAATCAGTCTGCAGCCTGAACTTGGGGCTCTCAGGGATTACTGTACATACAGTGGGCTCATTATTAACTTGGCTGTGTTTAAAATGGACATCCATCAGTGGAGCAGGAGACACATGACAGGAAGTAATGGGCAGGCTGGTTTTAAACACGTGGCTGGTAACAAGTCCATCTCTCCTTTACATGTCGGTCATGTGTTTTACTTCCTCACACAGAGTGGACAGTAAGTCGTCAGCGATGCAGTGTCAGATGCTCCGTTTCCTACTGAGAGTCTGACAAATACGTTGAAAAAGTCGTCTTTTTTCAGCTGTTTTTTTTTCTTGAGTAACGACTCATCAGTAAATGGTCCTTACAGATGTGCCAAACTTTATTAGCAGCTACTGCTGTCGTCTTTATCCTGCAGTAAACATGTTATGTTCTGCTGTACAGTTTTAACTTCTATGGGAGTCTATGGGGACTAAGTCACTGCTGCCTCTGCTGGACCCCAGAGGAACTGCAAGGAGAAAAAACAAGAAGCAAAAAACAGAAAAGTGCCCGAGTTCACAAACGAAAAGCTTCATAATGATCAAGAAGGATGATAAAGATAACAAAGTCAGCTGAACACGTTGATGCACCGCGGCTCTGATAAACACAGCACTCGCCTGCTCTGAGGCGATGATGCTCGGTTATGTGCAGGAAAAGGCACCAATCTGGTTCTTGTGTCCCCGCTGGTGAAGGCATCGTGCCGCCTGTGGGCTGAGGTGGGGGGCTCTGCAGGTAAAAGCTCTGCAGGGAGATGTAGAGGAAGTTTCCCCTCACATCCTTCACTCGCTCCTGCTGCTGTTTATTTTCCTTGCTGCCTTCCTGCCTGTCAGACTGCAGCTCGTCAGCGCCTCCCCTCCTCCTCCTCAGGTTACCTCTCTTGCCAATCAAACCCTCCTCCACACCTTTATTTTCCACTGCAGCCCCCCCACCCCAACCCCTCCTTTCCCCCCTCTTTCTGTTTTTCCCCTTCCTTCATTCCTTCCCCTCCCCCACGCCTCCCCTCGTGTCTCACCTCGTTTCCTGCTTCCTTCCTTTCTTTCTTTGTTCTTCTGTTTCTCGCTCATTACCGGTGAATCTGTTAATTGCTCATTAATGAAACGACTGTGGTGATAACGGTACGACGGTAAATATTTTTGTGTGGAGATTGGCGTGTTTTTCTTGCGCAGACAATCCGGCTCTGCTTCCTCTTGAATCGTTTTAATTGAGTTCCTGGACCGATTTGTGCTGCTCAGCTCAGGTTTTCATGCTCATGTTTTATATTTAACAAACATCCAACAACATGTCGACTAAACCACAGACACGTAAAGCTCCAACCTGCAGCACCACATTTGAGACCCGGGTGACCTCTGTCCTCTCACAGGTAGCTCACCTTTAATGAGACATGATTGGGTATATTTGTGTCTGATCAGTCCTGTAGTTTAGCCTCACCGCTGATATATTCGCTGCTGACTGGGTGCTGTTGGGTTTTAGAGCAAGTTTGTTTAGCTGAATTCCCATAATTCCTCTCTGTTCAGCCAAAGAGAACATAAACACAAACCCGAGACCTTAAATCCCACCTGATGACCAGGTGGTGTCCTCGTAGTGCTGACGCTATCGCCCGTGACGGCTTGTAAACCGTTTGATCCTCCTTCCTGTCAACGCTCTTTTCCCGTTAGCCAACATCTGTATTCCGGGCCTTTTCCTGCTCAGAGATTCTCCAGTGGAGACTACACACATAACTGTGATATGTTATTTAACACAAATCTGGGTGTTTCCTTCTTCACGAAACGCCTGAGCTGTGGTCCATAAAGTTAAGCTTTAAGATTTATACTGTCTGCTGCTGCATCACAGTCGGCAGTTTGAAGCTGAGGTGGTGATGTTTACGTAGGACCCAGCTCGGCGGTCCATTACTATGTCTAACAGGAGGTTGCAGCCTCTCGGTTTGCTCACATTTAAATTAAGCTGAAATCTCAGATCAGTCGTTGTAGACGTTGGCTGTTCTATAAAACCATCGTAAGCAAAGGCTGGTTCAGTTGTAATGCCATCAGAAAATCTGCCCATGAGACCCTTTGTGTTCTAAACGCTTCAGTTCCTCTGACATCCAGCAGAGGCAGCAGAGAGCCCGTACCCATTGACCCCCATGTTAACAGCCTGATACACAAACTGTGTAGGTTTATGTATATATTTCTTTTTCATAAAGTCCTGCACACGGAGACGATGTTTGGACTGTGGCTTTGGAGGACTTTATTTTAAATGATTTTTATGAGCTCAAATTGTGGTCATAAATATTTTGTACTTGTAAATCAGGATTTGTATGTGTAAAAAAGATTTGTGTGTGGATTTAGCCAAAAAATACGTGTGAAACTCTGCACTCAAGTTTCAAGTTACAAGTACGAATTTTGACCACAATTTGAGCTCATAGATTTTAAGTGACAGTGAAGTGACAGTTCTTTAACTCCCTCAGAAAACGTAAGAAACAATATTTTACATTTTCACTCTTAAAAAAGAATAATTCTTTGAGGCGTCAGTTGTAGAAAATCTAAATCTGTGCGTCTCTGCTGTGATTCATGTTCAGATTTGTTCATATGCGCGGTTATTGACGTCACCGACGTTATGAACGGTGTTTAAGCCAAACACTGGCCGAGGCTTGAACCTGCAGAGATGAGCTCGTGTTGGAGTTTTATAGGGATCTGTGTTATCAGGAGAAACCTGGAAAGTCTTTGAGCGGGCCTCGAGCCAGTGTTTGAACCCAGCTGTGTGTAATGAGATGAACACGAACGGCTGCTGTAATCTGCCACAGATTACAGATTACACATGAGCCTGTTAAAAAGGACGCAGACACTTTAATCCCACTGAAGGATCTGTTGAACTGATTCCTGATCAGTTTGTGTCAGACTTCCACCAAATGTCTCACTCAGAAAAATAATCACAAGCATTTTAAACTGTTTTTTAAGATATACTTTTGTATAATTCTGCGAGTTGTGGTTTTGGAGAGCACATTTTAACGAGCTGTAGTTAAATTTCAGCCGTTTCTGAAGTGGAGCTGTGGCTTTTGTAGAGTGAGGACGTTTGAGCTGTCGGTGGAACAAAACGCGACACCTGAAGGCCAAGCTGACCGACATTTCCTCCACTTGTGCTTCTTTAATCTGGAAAATAAGGGAATTCTCTATTTCCCAGTGAAACTCGCTGACAGGTGCAGCGCTCACTGTCACGCGATGTCTGGACAAACCTGAATCTCACGCCTCCACAACCAGCAGAAACACAGCAACTGCTCCTGGAACCATACAATAAACTGGAGCATTTTCAGTCCCAGCAAACCCAAACAGGACCGATTCATCAGCAGCATCAGCGCGTCCGCTTGGACTGCTTTCTTGTCTTTAACCGACTGAGCCTGTCCTCTTTAAGTGTCTCATTTTCTTCTCACACTTGGTCAAAGAAGCATTGAGTGAGTGCCATGCTGCCATCCATCCATATTTCACAAAATCCACTCCTCCTCCTGCATTATGGGTCTGAATTTAATCCAAACAACAGTGATTATTTGTGGGTATTTACTCACGTTGTGCTCAATGCAGGGGTCCCGTTTGTAGTTTTATAGGCAGTGCAATGCACAGTGAGGTGGATCAGGTCCTGCATCACTGATATTCTGGTTTTTCAGTCATACATGTAAAGTCCAACTAATCTGGACTTTAGAGGTTCGGTCTCTGATCGGTTAGACTGCATCCCACTGGGGTCCTTACAGAAAACACAAACTATTTGATCGAGGCAGATTTGAATCAAACTGTTGTGTCTAATGAGTGAAAAATAAACTTTTACATTTTTTCCCTTCTCAGAACATAAAAGTGATCCAACCGTTACTGACACGGAAAAGCAGCACATTTTTCAAACTGGAAATTGATGTTTTAAATATCAAAATAGTTTCAGAATATTTCTCTTAAAATATAAATGGAGTTGCCTCACACATTGGAGGGGTTACAGAAGTTTTAACAAGTTGTCACATTCAAATAAATCAGGAGGTTGAATTACACCTGACGTGTTTCCTAAAGTTTGGCCTGCTGCTCTGTTATCATCGTGCAGATCAGGTGGTTTTCTGCTCTCACCCTGCTGTGGCGACTAGGACTGGATCAGGTTTACCTGACCATGGACGGGGGAGGGTGAGAGAGTGAGGCTATTTAAACGGTAAACAAAGGTGTGCCCATGTCTGGAGTCTTAAACTAAACCCTGTTCTTTGGTTCAAGGATAATTTGAGGCGTTTCTCGGGCCGCTCTAATCCGATGTGACTATTTTCTGTCAGGTTTTGGGGGTTTTCGGTGGTCAGTTGTGGTGATCACTGATTTTGTTTTTAATTTTAATAAATTTTCATTTTGTTTTGTTATTGAGCATCATGTGCTAGGAACAAGGGAATCAGTATAATAAGACGACTGAACTGGTTTAAAGTCTTTCAGTTCTGGGCGCCGGTTTAGCTCAGCGGTATGCCGTATGGCCAGAGACCAGCAGGGCCGATCCATTCACAAGTCGGATTGTCCTGTCCAAAATTCGCAAGATAGAAGTCACTTTTGAACAGTATGACACAAAACAACTGAGACCACGAACTACAAGACATTTTTAGAGATCAGCTAAGAAATTAGTTTCTGTAAGATGGGAAATGTTTTTGCAACCACAGGTATCGCTGTCTGATGGCCTTCAGATAACATGAAGATTTAAAGCACTTACCCACTGCCTTATTTTTTTTCTGACAAAGAAGTTACATCCATTTAACGGTCATTTATTGGTATAATAAAAAATATTTTGTTTCTAGAGTCTTCCAGTTAAACTAATTTGAAATGTTTGCTCTGACACTTTATTAAAGCTACAGCTGATGCTTGTGCAACTGTGCTACTTAATTGTTGTGGTTAGCAAGCTGCTAGTGATCACTCGGACTATTGCTGATCCTTAAGATCACCATTTCTCAGAATCAGAATCAGAATCAGAATGGGGTTTATTGCCAGATGTTGAGGTTTACAACATTAGGAAATTGCTGCGGTGCTTCAGTGCAAACAATAAGAATTAAAGTGCTATGTAGAAAGAAAGATATGTGCAAGAATTAAAGTGCTATGTAGAAAGAAAGATATGTGCATGAGATATACATGAGATATATACATGAGAATAAGAATAAGAATAATATAGCCAGCTATATAATTTGTGATGCAAAAGCATAATAAAGAAAATTAAAATGATAACAGAACCTAGGACCAAACTATTTATATTAATAAAACACACAGATTCAGCAAGCGCAGGCTTCACAATCTTTGTCAGGGTAATGAGAAACTAGTTCATCAGTTGTTTTGCTAATACACACCTTAATCTTCATCGATATATTTAATCCCCAATTGATGTCATACAGTGCTGAAGACTTTTAAATGATCTTTGTAGGGCTTTCCTGAATATCCCAGTCATTTTGAGATTCTGTTATAATCAATAGCAAATAGCTGAAACTTAAACTGAGGGACCTGGACTGAACTTCGAGATTTTAAAAAAAGATAAGTAGGTCTTTGAGTAACCTGTTTTCTTTTTCTTCTTCTTTTGTTTCTCCACAGTGATACCTCATTGGCCGGTGTGACCCCCGCAGGCCCGCCACCTCCCGGGGTGGGTCCTGATTGACCTGCACTGACGGCTCCCAGGGAGAAAATGGCCTCCACTGCTGCCCTCAGCTAAAGAGCTAAGCCCTACCGTTTCCTCCCCCACCTCCTCAACATCACTGTTCATTGCTCTGTTGTGAACCGTGATTCCCTCCAAACGATTTGCTTTAGAGTACTATGGCAATGCATGATATGAGTCGTGCCAAGGGTTTCCCCTGTAAAGAATGTGATATGGTTTGCCCGAGTACTCCAAGTCTTCTAGAACATATGAAAGCACATTATCAGCAAGAAGAGACCGGTCGTTTTGAGTGTGAACAGTGTGGACGAATTTATAAACACGCAGCTAGTCTAGCCAATCATAAAAAATCTCACGAAGTTGGATCATTCCAGTGTCCTGTTTGTACACGTACGCTGCCCAACGCAGTAGCTTTGAAAAATCACTTACGGATCCATACTTTATCCCCTAGTAGTGCACACACAGAGGAAGAAAGCGAGGAAGTGCCCGAAGAAGCCGGCCACGACGAGAGGGACTACGGTCTCACCCAGGACCTCTCGGACGGGTTTGGGCGCTCCCATTTGAACAATAGTGGTATGGGACATAGTGTCCTGCAAAGCCACGAGACAGACGAACACGGAAAAAAAGGCTCCCCTGAATCCGACGACGCTTGGGACAGACCTTTCAAGTGTGATCAGTGTGACAGAACTTACCGGCACCACGGTAGCCTGGTGAACCACAAGAAGTGTCACCAACAAGGAACGTTTAAGTGCTCTGTGTGTTTCAAACAATTTGGCAACCTGGCTGCCTTAAACAGCCACGAGAGAACTCACTCGAAGTTCAAGACCCCTGGGGCCTCAATGGTGAGCAGCAGCAGTAGCAGCAGCAGCCTCCACGACTCGGAGCGCAGCACTGGCACTCAGTCCTCTCAAAGTGAAGACACCACTGCCTGTTTCTGCCACCTCTGCCAGGTAGCGCTGCCAAATAAGGCAGATTTCCAAGAACACATTCTGCTGCACAACACTGCTTCACCTACCCTCAGCCTGCCACGGAGTTTTCCAGGCATCATGCCTCATAATCTGAGTGCTGTTCGATCCCCGGCATACACGCCGGCGCTGGGGGACCCTCTGCCTCTGCCTCTGCCACCAGTGCCGACTGAGAAGAGGGGCCCCTATGACCCCATTATGGGCCCTCCAGTCAACAACCCCATCTATACATGTGCATACTGTGGCGCAGGACACCCAGATCTGGAGACACTGAAAGTCCATTATCTAACTCATGATCCCCACCCTCCATCCCATAGTCAGGACAGCTCCATCCTCAACTCGGAGACTCTAAGTTCTGGATCCCAGAGCTCGGTGGCCTCCCCATCAGGAGGTCGTGTGCCCCAGGCTAATTCTCCAGATGATGAAGAGCGGCGCTTTAAGTGTGGGGAGTGTGGCAAAAGTTACCGGCATGCAGGAAGCCTGGTCAACCACAAACGCTGCCACCAAACGGGCCACTACCAGTGCACCATCTGCTGTAAGCAGTACCCTCACCTGGCAGCACTACATAGCCACCTACGAAGCCACAAGGGTCGTCCTTCCAATCAGCCTATTAACAATGACAGCAACGACTGGCTATCCCCAGAGCCCCTGACTCTGGACTCGCAGCAGAGCTACGTCCAGGAAGGTAGTGGTGCCACCACTCCAATCTCCCTGCCAGGAAATCTCGGCGAAGCTGCCCACTTTGTACCAGACGGAGGCCACAGCAGTGGGCTAGACTCTCTTGAGTTCCATGATCGCTTTGATGGCAGCTCACTCTCCCAGAGCAGCTCTGCTCACCGGCAAGCCGACCGACACGTATGTGCCGACTGTGGTGAGATGTATGGCGATGTGTCTGGCATCAAGTCGCACATGTGTCCCCGCCGTGGCCAGCAGCAGCAGCAGGCCAATATGTCCAATGGTTTTATGGGGAATATGAACTACCATAGCTCCAGTGGAACCTCGCTGCCTGCTGGAAGCTCCAGCAGCCTGAAAGAAGGCGGCAGTCAACGACAGTATCCTCAAAGTGGAGGCAAGAGAATGGGAAGCAATGACAAAGATGACGATGATGATGGAGAGGTGTATCAGTGCTCAGTTTGTGGCAACCACTATGCTAGTTTGAGAGCTCTCAGAAGTCACCTGCGTAGTCATGCCAACAACCCCACAGGGCCAGGACCCTCCAACCTGCAGCAGGACTGGAGGATGATCTGCTGTACCTGTGGCCAGACTTTTGCCAGAAAGCAGGATCTCCTGAATCATCAGTTAATCCATGGGCCCCAAAGGCCAGATGGTCAGCAACAGGGTATTGCAGGGAGTTCAGCCAACGGCAACGAAAAGATGGATGGCCGGAGCCACATTTGTGTTGACTGTGGTATGTTTTTCGCCGATCGCCACCATCTGATCACCCACCTGTGCCCTGGGAAGAATCGAGGTAACTCGATGAACAAGCCCGGCCTAAATGGAGCCAAAGGGATGTCTGGAGGAGAGGGCGTTGGCGGTGGTGTCGCTGGAAGAAGTTGTGACGTTGGCGCAGATGGACGTAGGCCAATGGTCGATCAGAGTGACAAGCCCCACAAGTGTGACCAATGTGGGCGAGGATACAGACACCCATGCTCTCTCCTTAACCACAAGAAGTCCCACAAGACCGGTGTTTTCCGTTGCCTTGTCTGCCAAAAACGTTACTACAACCTGCTGGCTCTCAAGAATCACCAAAGGACCCACTTTGACTTAAAGAGGTAGGCCTTCTGCAAGTTTCGAATGTCTCTCAACAAATTCTTTAAAAAGTTAACATTAGAAACAGTTAATGGTAGTGCCTACTGGAGGTCAAATCCAAAATTATCATGTTACTCTTGTTTTGTAAATAAAGTAAAGACGTTAATAAAGTTTTGTTTATTTTTATATAAATTTTGTAGCTATTTTACAGTTATAGGTACTGAGCACCAATTGAGGCATGTGACAAATTAAAACTGTTTGGCTAATAACGATCTCATTCTGTCAAAGTGAGTTTTTTGACTTTAGTTGGCAAGATTTATGGATAACATTTTCATTGGTTTTCATCTAAACTTTGAAGTACAGGAGAATTGTTGCCAAAGTAGGTAGGTAGGGGTCTGAGGCTAGTAAAACTGCTGAGAACTGCTAACCTTATTAAGAATCTGACTTAGGCCACCCTAGAAATACCTACAAAGTGTCATTTTGCTTTTGAAATGTACTGAAAGAGATATTGCTTTTTTTTTTTGTTTTTTTTCTTTACCTTTGCCTATTTTTGCTACAGGCACAAGTGTGAAGAATGTGGCAAAGCCTTCAAGATCCAAAAGCAATTGATCAACCATCTCCGTCTCCATGAAGAACACCGAGCCAAAGGCCTTGTTCGGACCGGCCCAAACGGTTCCCGCTTCCAGCAGCCTGACCCATCTCAAATGCAGACTATGAGAGGGGAGCCATCGAAGGGCCAGGTGATGGGGGTCAAATACAGCCACCAAGGGTTCAAAAAGCCCTACTCGTCAGCCGGTACTTCCAGACCCCAGAAGTTTGATCCTGCCGAAAGTGCACGGCGGCCGTTTGCCTGTGAAGAATGTGGAAAGACTTACCGCCATGCGGGCAGCCTGGCCAATCACAAGAACCTTCACAAAATTGGAGAGTACCACTGCAATGTTTGCAACTCTACATATCCGAACAGGCTTGCAATGAAAAACCACCTTCGTCTCCATTTTGCCCAGAAGAAGCACAACTGCCAAGAGTGTGGCAAGGGCTTCCGCACCCAAAGGCAGCTCGCTACCCACACTACAGCCGGCCTGTGCAAAGGCCCACAAGGCCCTGGCGCTCAGATGGATTTCGAGTGCGACGGCTGCTGCGAAGGCTTTGCCACAGCTGACGAGCTCGCGGCTCATGACTGTCCAGCCCAGCACCTGCCTTCATCGTCCTCCACCAACACCTCGACAACCATCAGTACCGAGAAGAACTCGGTAGACATGGACTCTGACGAGAGGCCCTATGCCTGCGACCTATGCAGCTGCGCCTACAAACACGCCAGCTCCCTTTTGAACCACAAGCACACCCACAAGACCGGAAACTTCAGGTGCAACTTCTGCGACAAGCCCTATACCAATTACATGGCTCTACGCAACCACATGCGCATCCACACGCAGCGGAAGAAGCACATCTGCCACACATGTGGGAAAGCCTTCCGACTGGCCCGGTTCCTCCGCAACCACCAGAAAGTCCACGAGGAAGGCGCCACCCCGTTTGGCTGCCCCACCTGTGGGAAGAGTTTCCAGGGGAGGTCCGGTCTGGCCAGGCACCGCTGCGGGGACAACCAGGTAGGCATGGAAGTCAGGAGGAAGGCCACTGCACCCACGGGAGAGGGCGAAGAGTGTCGGTACACGTGAGTTCTCGTCAGTTGTTTGTGATTCTTCGAAGTTGAAACAAACAAATAGTGAAGATAAATTTAGGTCTCTACATGTCTATTACAGGTATATGATCTCCAATCCGGCTTCCTTGGGACCATACGCGTGCCGGAATTCGGATTTTTCTGAAGTTTGGACAAATTGAATTAGTGGAGAGACCAGATAAGTCAACCCCGTTTGCTTACAGTTAGCATATATCAGACATTTTTAGGCTAGCCTCAGTCAAACATGTCATGTTCAGATGTACTGTTTACATGCTTTGTTTTTTTCGAACTCTTTAAGTAGTATGTTGTGTGCAGCATATTGAAGTGTTGATGTTGTGTGTTCCTTGCTTCTGTTCTGATTTTGATTGCAGTCTTTGTGTTTATTCTGACACTGGTTAGCTAATAGATTAGAAACTGCAGTTTTGTGATGGGGCTGTTGCATTTTGATGTTCTGAAAGGGAAGATTAGGAAGTATTTGGAGCTAGCTGCACTGCACATGTCCACAGGTCACCAGTCTTAACACCTACAGGAGTCTTGATGCATGGTAGTGGTTCTTTGGGCATGTTTGATGGTTTCTCATCACTACATTCAGTATCCAAAGAAGGCTGAGACAGAAGGTTGTTTTATTTGTGCAGTGCAGGGAGCAGCAGATACCTTCCAGTTCCCTACACTTGTTTCTCCATAGTGTCTCCTATGTCCCTCCCTCCCTCACCCACCCAGCAGTCCTCTCCCCTATGACCTGTGTAGAAATCATTAATGGTACACCACTTTGTAGACTTCTTTGAAAGCTTTGAGCCGGATTTCAGATCATATACCTGTATGTGCAACATCCTAGATGATGACTAGTAAAAATACTTGAAATACTTCTCCAGAAAAAGTGGTAACCAGATGAATTTGGCTACAGCATTGAAATCGGACATCCATGTTCCGTTGCTAATCTCCTTCCTCTCTCCTCCACCCCTCTTCTTGTTTGTTTGTCCCTGCACAGATGTGATCAGTGCGGCCGTTCCTACCGTCATGCCAGCTCCCTCCTCAACCACAAGAACACCCATACTGTCGGCATCTACCACTGCGCCGTGTGCCTCAAGACCTACTCCAACCTGCTTGCCCTGAAGAACCATCGCCGTATCCACTCTGAGACGCGGCGCCACCGATGCCACGACTGCGGAAAGGCCTTTCGAGTTTCCTCCCAGCTCTACAACCACCGGCGTGTCCACCAGAAGCAGCGGGAGCTGACCTGCCGGTCCTGCCAGCGAGCCTTTCCCACGCAGGCTAGCTTCAGGCTCCACATGGAGATCACTCATGGCCAGACACCGCAGCCCCGCCAGCCCAGAACCCAGCAGCCCCGCCCAGGGGGCTCCCAGGACCTGGGCTGGGGGTCAGGCCTGGACCTCACCCTGATGCAAGAGCAAGGACTCAATCCCAGCAACGTGGCCAAAGTCCGCGGCCAAGGGAGCAACAGCGAGGTCATCAAGTCCCATGTCTGTGACCAGTGCGGTCGCTCGTACCGCCACGCCAGCTCCCTGCTCAACCACAAGAACAGCCACAAGACCGGGACCTACTTCTGCAGCTCATGCCAGAAGGAGTTCCCCAACCTGATGTCCCTGAAGAACCACCGGCGCATCCACACTGAGCCCAAACGCTACCAGTGCCCCGACTGCGGGAAGTCCTTCAGGGTGTCCACACAGCTCATCTGCCACCGCCGCATCCACACCAAGGAGAAGCCGTTCTCCTGCCAGCAGTGCGACAAGCGCTTCTCCTCCAAGTCCAACCTGAGGCACCACATGAAGGTGCACTGGAGCGGCTCATCGGCGCCTCCACCCATGTCCGTGAGAGCGCCCAACTTCCTGGGTATGCCTGGCGGCCCCTTCATATAAGCTGCAGGGTGAGGGGGGGGAGGTGGTGGTGATGATGGTCTTAGTGGGGCTGGGGGGGGGGGTCCATGCGAAGATTGTGGAGGTGCCAAAAATGTAGCGTAGCCTTCCTCATTGACCATGTGTGGCTGTGGTGTGTGTGGAGGACAGACTGACGTGACGCCCCACACACACGCACGCACACACAGACACACACACACCCTCACAGAGCACTATGCTGCCCCGCACGCTGACTGACAGGCAGACTGGACTTGACCCCCTGCTGCATGTTGCCTTGTTGTGTTTCCCTGCCACGGACTGGTGCACCACGAGGCCGCAGCCATCAAGCTGCACCCAGATGGAGCGCGGGAGTCTGATTGGTCCTGTTTCCGATGGTGTTTACAGGACGTTTTCTTCCCGTGGCCTTCGTCACAGTGTTTCTAATCTGGTCTGGAGGGACTGTTTTGATCAACAGCGTGCAGGCCAGATTCGTGTTTTGTACCTTTATCCTTTTGGCCTGGAGGCAGCAATGACTTGTGGGAACTTTTAGGACTGAACATGGACACTTTGGACTCAGAGGGACTGCTTTAAACGTGTGTGTGTATGTGTGCGTGTCTTCTTGTGTGTTGCAGCGGTGACCACTTCCTGACTTCTTGTTCACACGTGTGGACCCGGAGCTGAGAGACCGCTGCGGCTTGCGTGCGGTTTAAAATGGCCTTTCTCCCGTAGCGCCTGAAGTTTGATTAAAGACGTGATCAGTTTTTAAAAAGAGGGTTTTCAGACTTCCTGTAGCGCGTCCTGTTTGTGAACACGCTAATGCTGTGAGCGGAACACGTGTCATATGTTCAAACCAAACGTTCTCATGTGAAAATGACTGTTGGAGTGGTCGTGGACCATTTCACCGCCCACTAATGGGCAGCGACAGGGCGTCTGTGTAAGATGAAGAATCACAAGACGACTCCTTTTAATCTGATCATCAGCTGATTGGCGTTTAAATATTTTTCCTCAGGCCTCCGTCTTATCACACCAGCAGAGTTCATACCTCAGTCTGATTTTATATCCAGTTTTTTATATTATTTAAACTTTATTTAAACGGGGATGTTCGTGGGTTGGTCCGAGCTTTCATTTAGGAAACTGTACATGCAGCGAAGTGTCCTGATTTAATTTCACCTCTTTGAAGCAACAAAAAAGAAAGAGAGAATCGCCTCCTTTCATTACGTTTCCTCACCAATCAGCAGACAGCATGACACTAACAGGAAACAACCCGATCAAAGTATAAAACAACACGGAGGAAGTCCAAGTCCACCAAACTAACTGAATGTATTCAGACATTTGCACCAAGTCGAGAGTAATACGTTATGTTTCGGTTATAGTTTGGGTCTCGTCTGCCTCCACGTCAGCCTCACGAACCGTTAAAAAGTTAGCGTAGTTTAACAAAAATCATATAACAAAGGTTAACGGTGCCGCCGTGTCATTGTGTAAGAACGTTGGTCTACACACAGCCGACCACTACACATCGTTAATTATCCTTTCACTGTTAAATATTAAAGGTTAATTAACTGTCAGTATTTTAAAACGTTTGCTTCCTTTGCTCGAGCTCCTACAGATTTATAGATCAGAGACTTCCTGAAGGAGGAGGTTGGAGGAAACACTCAGGAACATCAGCAGGAAAGACGGCTGCTTCCCTTATTTCTCGTTTTAGGCGTCGTTTCATTTTCAGTGCAGGGAAAAAAAAGTTTTGGTGGTTGAATGCGTCAAACGGTTCAAAGTGAGTAAAAGACTCGGAGCTTCCAAACGACCCTCGACCTCACGACGGACGCTAAAATAAACGTGTCAGAGAGTGAAACTGAATCCAGCTGTTTGGAAACAGACATGTCGAGTTAGTGTTAGTGTTAAACAATCGTGTTCACGAGATCCACTCTTTCAACCCCAGAAGTATTTGTTTTTAACAGATGGCATTAACGCAACAAACCCATGGACTTCCTGTCTCACAGGGGCGCTCTCGAGCTCTTCCAGAATAAATGAGACTGTGGAGCTGAAAAGCAGTCGTCTGGTTTTAGGCAGAAATCCTCGAGACGGTAGATTCACTTCCATTTTTACACTTCTTTTAGTAAGACACATTTTTGTGAGTGTGATGTCACAGCGCCACGAGCCAGAAGCAAACGTAGCCGGTGTGATGTCACCCATTTTCTTGCTGCCTCGCCTCCACCTGAACCGAAGGTGTTTAACAAGGAAAGAAGAACGTTTTATTGGTGTCTGCAGGTGTCGCCTCCTGGTGGTCATCATGTAGAGCGCAGTTTTAAGGCACCTTTTTAAACTCAGAAGCTACGAGCAGCTTTTATTCCTGCGGGTCACAGGAAGTGGAAATCTCAGCAAAAACCAATAAAAATCCTTCAACTTTCATTAAAAAAACACGAGGGAAAACAATCCCCTGTGATCGATCTCCATGACAACACTCAGACCTCTTCGCTGTTTGCAGTGAAAACAACCCTCCCCTGCCCCCGGTGTTCAGTAGGTGTAACTGCAGCGTAAAAAGCTTTCAGGAAACCAGCAGCTCCACCTTGAACTGTCCGTTCTCGCGCTTTACGTCCACACGTATGAACAGGAAGTGACCCCTCCCCTCCCTCCTCTCTCCAGCCCCAGTAAGTATGATAAAACAAAAAGGCGAGGCCTGAGCGGCGGGAGGCGAGCGGCTGTACGAACTCGACGTTTCTGCAAGAAGGAAAAAAGATGACAGATCATGTAGTAATTCATTTATTTATATTATCATTATTATTAACACTTGTAATGGACAGCGCTAGTGTTTAGGATGTGAGTTTAGAGCTGTGTTGATGTAAACACCCCGCCCTCCTTTTTCCCACAATGCCCCTCTCTGTGGACTCCACTGAGGACCTGAAACACGCCGGAGACGCTCTTCTTGCCTTCTTTCACGAGTGATGATGTGACGCTCCTTCATCCCTCTCTTCTTCCATATTTATCTCCTCCTCCTCTTCATCAAATCAGACTGAAAGGGACGCCTCGGTGTGCTCGCCGACCTTTCTGTTCCTCTTTATGGTAACCTCCTGTATTTATTGGTGTTTTGTTCCTTTTTATTTAATTGTTTGGGAAGCGTGTGCGTGTGCGTGTTTTCAGCACTGGTGCTAGTTTAAAAAGAAAAGTTAAAAGTGAAGCCGTGCAGTGACCGTCAAGTGCTGTAGGAGTCCGTGTGATCTAGAACACAGAAGTAATAAATGTCCATCCTCCGTCTGGTTGTCCTCGCCATGCCTGCTCTTCTCTGTGTCACACTTTCCGCCTGCATTTCAACTAGTTTGTAGAGAAGAAGAAGAAGAGGACTGGTTTGGCACAACTACTACTCCCCCCCCC